>NC_060127.1:48436371-48739355 GCF_021461395.2 Schistocerca americana
CCTCACAGTTTTAAACAATTAATTATATCATTTAAATATATTTAAATAGTTTCATTTATATGCATAAAATTATGATATTCAATATCGGTAGGACTATTACCTTGTAAATCAAAACGCCATAGGTGGTAGTAAAAAACGCGAGTATACAAGGAAAATTAGTATGAAAGTGATGAAGAGAGTTGGATATGTGAGTGTGATGTTTGCAATGAACTCTTTTGCTTTCCATGTTTGTGACTTGGGAATAGCGATGCATGAGGTACAAGAGGATTAAAATATAGGACATATTATTGCATTAAATAGAACATAGCGGAAATCCGAAACGAGTAAGTAATACCTCTAACTTTGGTACTCCTGTTGTCCTCAGACACAAGTTATATACACACATCAGAAAAGGTTTTGCATCACCCCATTTCCGAGAGTTCCGGAACCTGTACATAAAATTGGAATAGAGATCAACATAAACATCATTTCCGCCCTTTTGACTCATGGAAACCACACATTGCATGTTGTACCACCACACAGCGAGACCTTCTGAGGTGGTGGTCCAGACTGCAATACACATCGGTACCTGTAATAACCAGTAGTACGTCCTATTGCATTATTGCATGCCTGTATTCGTCGTGGCATACTATCCACAAGTTCATCAAGGCACTGTTGGTCCAGATTATCCCACTCCTCAACGGCAATTCGGCGTAGATCCCTCAGAGCGGTTGGTGGGTCACGTCGTTCATAAACAGCCCTTTTTCAATGCATCCCAGGCAAGTTAGATAGCATTTATGTCTGGAGATCATGCTGGTCAGTCTAGTCGAGCGATGCCGTTATCCTGAAGGAAGTCATACACAAGATGTGCACGATGGGGGCGTGAATTGTCGTCCATGAAGACGAATGCCTCGCCAGCATGCTGCCGATATGATTGCACTATCGGTCGGAGGATGGCATTCACGTATCGTACAGCCCTTACGGCGCCTTCCATAACCACCAGCGGCGTACGTCAGCCCCACATAATGCCACCTTAAAACAGCTGGGAACCTCCACCTTCATGCACTCGCTGGACAGTGTGTCTAAGGCGTTCAAACTGACCGGGTTGCCTCCAAAAACGTCTCCAACGGTTGTCTGGTAGAAGGCATATGCGAAACTCATCGGTGAAGTGAACATGATGCTAATTCTGAGCGCTCCATTCGGCATGTTGTTGGGCTCAACCGTACCACGCTGCATGGTGTCGTGGTTGCAAAGATGGACCTCGCCATAAACGTCGGGAGTGAAGCTGCGCATCATGTTCCTACTGCGCACAGCGTGAGTCGTAACATGACGGCCTGTGGCTGCACGATAAGCATTATTCAAGATGGTGGCGTTGCCATCAGAGTTCCTCCAAACCATAATCCGTAGGTAGCGGTCATCCACTGCTGTAGTAGCTCTCGGGCGGACTGAGCGACGCATGTCATCGACAGTTCCTGTCTCTCTGTATCTCCTCCATGTCCGAATAACAGCGCTTTGGTTCACTCCCAAACGCCTGGACACTTCCCTTATGAGAGCCATTCCTGGCACAAAGTAACAATGCGGACGCGATCGAATGACGGTATTGACCGTCTATGCATGGTTGAACTACAGACAACTCGAGCCGTGTACCTCCTTCCTGGTGGAATGACTGGAACTGATCAGCTGTCGGATCCCCTCCGTCTAATAGGCGCTGCTCATGCGTGGTTGTTTACATCTTTGGGCGGATTTAGTGACATCTCTGTGTCTGTGATGCAATATCCACATTCGAGGTCTATCTTCAGGATTTCTGGGAACTGGGATGATGTAAAACATTTTTTGATGTGTGTAGAATAAATAGGATTCTGTTCGACAGGAGAAACAATGAAAAATGAATGAGTACAGCCATACAAATAGCTGGGAACAATGGGCGTATCACACATCAAAAAATAAAAACACAAATACAAAACAACACAACATATCTAACATTTCGAGAATTCAAGAAAATTAACAAGCCACAAACCCACAAACACAAATACACGAACGCGATGACGGCACGACACAGAAAAGAAGCAGATGGTACACAATGCCATACACACATAATTAACACTGAGTTGCATATATACTAAAGAAACAGGACTTCTAAATAGCATATAAAGTTTTCGAAACTCTCCAATCAAACTTAAGCCAACTAACAATCAACAGTGAGATGTTTCAGAGATCAGGATGAACAAACTTGAATGTCAAAGACAGTACAAAGAACACATCACGTGTTTGAAGTACGAAAAAAGATCCATTCCACTTTTGCAGAGCACTTAAATCCTCGTAACCACCACCCTACGAACATGGTACACGATGTAAAAATAATAGCGTAAACAACCATAACAAATGCCTTATACAAATGCAGAAAAGCTGTCTAAACCCAGAAAGCCATTGCTGAGAGCAAACGTATAATAAATGATCACAGATTCTCTTCTAAACTTATTAAATAAGATAAAAATTATCCCACTTGTACATACAGCTAAATTAAAACAGGTACATACTCTCTCTCTCTCTCTCTCGCAGGTTCGAATCCTGCCTCGGGCATGGATGTGTGTGATGTCCTTAGGTTAGTTAGGTTTAAGTAGTTCTAAGTTCTAGGGGACTGATGACCTCAGAAGTTAAGTCCCATAGTGCTCAGAGCCATTTGAACCATTTTCTCTCTCTCTCTCTCTCTCTCTCTCTCTCTCTCTCTCTCTCTCTCACACACACACACACACACACACACATACACATACACACGCACAAGGTGATTTTTTGCGCTCTGGGGATTGATCAATGAGAGTATATGGAACAATAAAGATGAAATGAACTTACGTCCAGGAATGCATGGTTTCCAGGCTAGAGACCATTTATTCAGTCACACATTGTTACAGAGACTGCGGCGTAATACACGCTGTACCATGCAACCACAGTTGCGGTATGTGTTGAACGTGGTTTCCATGTGCCTCAACACGTGCGTGCATGTGCCATAGCATGTTCTGTCTCACACATTCACATCGGACAGGCTGCATCCGAAGACTGTCAAAGGATGCGTCCTTCATGATTTCCTGTTTTCTTAAAAACCGGCGAAACACTTTTGCAAACACTGAATGCTGTGGTTGTTATCGGCGCCCGTTGCCATTTGCCTTTCTGTAAGTAAACACCGTGTTGGCGAGCTCTCGATTCGAATACGGAACCATTGTGCACAATGCTGTATCACATCTATTACAAGGTGAGTCAGCGAGAGAAGTGAATCTAACACAACATTACCAACTTCTACGGCAGTAGAGGACGCTCAGGCATGAAGGATGAGGAAACAGTACCATCCTCTAGGAAGTAACAATGGCTGCATGAAATAGGGCGTATTAGACCACATTCTCCGCAACAAAGTATAATTGAATAAATGGTCTCTGGCATGGAAATCATGCATTTCCGAACATAAGTTCATTGGACATTTTTGTTTCACATCCTCTTATCGACCAATCCCTAGAGTTTGTACACGGTGGAAAAAAATCACCCGAGAGAGAGAGAGCGACAGAGAAAGAGAGAGAGAGAGAGAGAGAGAGAGAGACCGACCGTCATCTAATCATACCAAAATAAAAACCGATTCATTCAGACACATACAAAAATAGATCACAGATATCAAGAAAACACATTCAATAGTTGGCAGTAACATTTGATCATTGTCAATAACATTCGACAGTTGGCAAGACCAACCGAAACTTGACATCAAAACGAATGTTCAGTTCCTAGTATTGTGAAGTCTGAAAACAAATTTCGAATGGTAATTATAAGGAGAAGAACAGCGCAAGCAAGGGAATAAAAACAAGTTTTAGAACAACATCCTCGAAACATGCAATCAGTACTTAAAATACTCATCATAGAAAAGCAAACTGCCAGAACCGTTGATAACCTGGACATACAACGTCCCAAACGTAAACTAAATAGTGTAAATAATACTTTTGCAAAGTATAAAGGCGGAACGCATGTGGTACAAAAACTGTATCATTCGCTGTAATTATATGGTCCAAAAGTAAAAATTATTAACATACTGTAATATACCGGGCGAGTCACTAACTATTGCCACCGAAAGTATGATAGTAGCTGCAAAGTTGGGACAAATTTTGTATGGGACAACGGGGGCCATAATATGACGTTGGTTTTTTGTTGGTAGGTGGCGTCGCGTCAGAGATATGAAGGTCAACTTTGCTTTCTTAAGTGGTATGTTATAGTTTAGTTCTTATTTTCTGATAGCGGCTATTGAGACTAATCCAATGACGTGTAACAGTGAGGTCTTTGAAGGACAGCGAGGGTCAAAAAGGTGGCATGAACGTCCATTTACAGAAGGTGTTCGAAATGATGACCATTGGTATCAATGCAGTGCTGCAATCTTCTTATCATGGATTGAGTGGTATTCCTTATCACTTCCGCACTTATCGAAGCTTCTGTTCTTTCCTTGTCTGGAATGCTTATCGTCCACACTGCACTTCGAGATGGCGGCCGGTGTGGCCGAGCGTTTCTAGGCGCTTCAGTCGGGAACCGCGCGACCGCTACGGTCGCAGGTTCGAATCCTGCCTCGGGCATGGATGTGTGTGATGTCCTTAAGTTAGTTAGGTTTAAGTAGTTCTAAGTTGTAGGGGACTGATGACCTCAGATGTTGAGTCCCATAGTACTCAGAGCCATTTTTTTTTTCACTTGGAGGTAACGATACATTCCAGACAAATACCTTCAGAAAGAACTTTCGAATGCTGAAATGTACTTCAGATGCTAGAGTATTTCTCTTTTCCACAAACTCTTTTCTCGCCACTGCCAGTCTGTAGTTTATATCCTCTATACTTTGACTTTTGTCGGTTGTCTTGTTACCCAAATAGCAAAACTCGTTTATTTCATTACACTGTCTTATTTTTAACCCAATTTCCTCAGTATCACCTACCTTAATTTTATTACTCTTCATTACCTCGATCTTTTTTTGGGTGATTTTCATCTTCGAACATGTTTCAAACAAAGTATCCATTCCCTTCAACTGATGTTGCAGGTACTTTGGCATATCTGATTACAGATTCTCAGTAACATCAATAAGCCTTAAAGTTTTTATTACTTCTCCCAGATCTTTAATTAGCTACCTAACTTTCTCAGTGGTTTCCTTCATTTCTTGCTCAACATACAGACTGAGTTATATACAAGATGTCGAATCCTGTATCGCTCCCTTCTTGACCACTGCTTCCTTTTCACGTACTTCAGCTCTTACGATATTGGAGTGCAGTTTCTCTGCAAGTTATGGATAACCTTTCACCCCCTGTATTTTATCCTTGCTATCTTCATCATTTCAAACAGTGTATTCCAATCAGTTTTATCAAAAATTTTTATCTAAATCTAGTAACGCAATAAACGTGAACTTGCCTTTCTTCCGGCTATCTTTACGTCGTTGAGTCAGTATTGCCCTGTAGTTTCTTGCATTTCCCCAGAATAAAAATTGATCTTCACTAAGAGCGGATTCTACAAGTTTTTCCATCTTTCTGTAAATAATTCATGTCAGTATTTTGCAATCTGGTGAGCACCTGCCTTCTTTGGAACTACAATTTATTACATTCTGTCTGAAGCATGGAGATATTTCACCTGTCTCACTTATGATAATGATGTAAGCCAAAGCAATGAATTAAAATTTGTACCTGCACCGGGATTCGATGCCATTCTCTTGTTTACTGGGTAGATGCGCTATTGTTATGCAACATTGGCACTACAGACACCACACCTGCACATACTGTCCCAGTACGTCTCCCGCACTGATAAAAATTTCAACTCACACCTCAGCCCATTGCTGTTCCCCTTCTAAATAAGCATTGGTGCTGCTAATGCTCTCCAATAATGGAATAGCACCTGAGAAATGAGTGAAAGGGGTTACTGGCAGGATTAACTCCAATTCGCTAATTGCTAAAGTGCTGTTCCAGTATTGGAGAGTTTAGAAGGGGAATTTATATCCTTGAGGGAGACATGCATCTGTGGTATATGAAGTACCAGTGTGGCATAGTAAATAGCATACCTGCTTAGTAAGCAGGCGTCCCAGGTTCGAATCCTGGTGCCAGTACAAATTTTAATCCATTGCTTTGGCCTACATTATTATCGTAGATAAAGGTGCAACTTACTAAGCCTCAGGAATAAAGACCATACACGATTAATATCTCATATATCTTGCACAATCTCAATAATTCTGAGAGAATATCGTTTACTCCAGGGGTCTGATTTCAACTTAGGTCTTTCAGTGCTCTGTCAAATTCTTGTCGCAATGTCATATCTCCAATCTCATCTTCACCTATTTCCTCTCCTCTTTCTATTACATTGTCCTCAAGCTTGTCTCCTGTGTATAGACCTTCTGTACATTTTTTCCACCTTTCAACTTTCTCTCCTGTGCTTAGTACTGGCTTGCCATCTGAATTCTTCATATTCATTCAGTTGCTTCTTTTTCCTACAAAAGACTTGTAGTTTGCTCTAGCCGCCATCTATCTTTCCCCTAGCTGTGCACACTTCTACAGCCTTGCATTTGTCCTGTAGCTATAATTGCATTGACATTTTGCACTTCCTGTCAATTTAATTTTTTAGATAACTGTATTCACTTTGCCTCCTTTATTTGTGGCATTTCCATACTGTCTCTTTCCGTCAGTTAAATGCAATACCAGCTGTTGTTATCCAGGAATTTCTACTAGATGTTGCCTTCCCTTTTGATCTCTCAGAGTTATCCATTCGTCTTCTATTGTATTCCTTTCTCTCATTCAGTCCAACGTTGCCTTATGCTACTTCTGAAACTGTTAGTAGACTCTGGTTCCTTCATTTTTCCAGTATCCATCTCCAGAATTTTCTTTCTTTCTGTAATGTGTTCAGTTCTAATTGCGACTCATTAACAATAAATTCTGGTCAACAATTGTTCCGGCACATGTGTGCAGTTCAAAATCTGACTAATAAATCTCTGTGTTATCATTATGTAACCTATTTCAAACCTTCTGGTGGTTCCAGATCTCCTCCATGAACAGAACCTTCCTCCATGATACTTAAAGCAAGTATTATCAATGTTTACATTGTGTTCTACTTCATGGCTTTCAATTTTATTCTCCCCTCCCATGAACGTTCCCCTACTATTTTTTCTTCCTTCTACCAAAATTACATTTTCATCATCCTTAACTGTTTAAATAATTTGTTTTATCTCGTCATGCAACGGTTCAATTTTTTCATCAAGCATATTACTATTATGGTGGGTGTTAGTTTTATATTTGTAAGTACTATGACAATGTGTTCGCCATGCTGTTTGTAATAGGTTACCTGCATTCTGGTTTTCTTATTCAATGTTATACTCCTTCATTATCACTATCTTTTTTGTATTGATAATCATGTACTGACCTGACCAGAACGCCTGTTCTTCCTAACACCACACTTCAGCTCTACCACAATATCTAACTACAAGCTATTCATCTCGTTTTATATTCAGTAACCTACCTACCCAATTAATGGATGTAACATTTAGTGCTCTGAATAGCAGAAGGTCAGTTTTGTTTCTCCTAATGAGAACATTCTCTTGCCTCCTAATGGGTTGAGCAACATCAGCAATGAGGGTTGACCCTCTCTCAGTTTGCTTTCAGTTGTTGGCTCCCATTTATTTCCTTGTAACTGCAGATAACTTCTTTTTATAGTCATCACTATTTTGACTAGTTCAGTTTGGTCCATTATGATTTCGTCTTTTGTGCTCACTCTTCAACTCAGAATAGCACTTGCACCTTACATTCTGAATTATTTGTTCAATGCTTTCCAAACTCTGTCTTCTGCCACACCTTTTACTCGGTATTAGACTCATATTTGATGGACGACTCACGTCCAGCCATTCTGATTTCGTTTTCCAGCTCCAATTTCTGTCTTCCGTTACAGCTTTCACTTTTTACGACACTGGACTTGTATTTGAGCAGACGATTCACGTCCAGCCATACTAATTTCGTTTTCCATGGTTTCCTAAATCGCTTAAGGCAAAAGTACGGTTCCTTCTTGATCATTCCTTAATCTGAGCTTTTCCCCCATCTCTAATGACTTCATTGTTGATAGGGTACTAAAGACTAGTACTCCTCGCAATTTTACGTACTCTCTATAGCTCTCTGTACAGTTTCTTTACACATAATTACACTGTCAGTATTTATTCTGTTTTCTTCAGGGACGAGTCTGACAGCTTACAACAACATCATGGGTTTGAGTCTCCACAAGGCAGCAGCGTCTGGGGACGTGAGAGAACTCCGGGGCTTGCTGGATTCGGGGGTTGATGTTAACCATGAAGACCAGCAGAGGCAGACAGCACTCCACAAGGCTGCGGAGAGAGGCCACGAGGAGGCCGTCGTGTTGTTACTGAGAGCTGGCGCAGATCCCAGTCTCTGCAACAACTGGGGGAGGACGCCACTGCACCTGGCGGCCAGGGAGGGCCACGAGCGTGCTCTCAGGTTCCTGATCAGGGCCGGGGCAGCCATCAATGCGGTCGACTCGTGGCAGCGCTCTCCTCTCCACCTGGCAGCCATGAACGGCCATGACAAGTGTGTCAGGCGCCTGCTGAAGGCAGGGGCCGACGCCGAGGTCGCTGACAACTGGGGGAGGACAGCTCTGCACATGGCGGCGAAGGACGGTCGTGAACCCACCGTGTGGTGGCTCCTGCACTGCGGGGCAGACGCTGGTGCTGCAGACAGTTGGGGAAGGACAGCGTTGCACCTGGCAGCCAAGCAGGGCCACGAGCAGACGGTCAGGTGCCTCCTCTACATGCGTGCCAACCATAGCCCTCGCGACAGCTGGCAGCGGACTCCACTCCACCTGGCAGCCAAGAATGGCCACGTAGAGTGTGGGAAATGCCTGCTGTCGGCGAGGGCCGACCTCGGTGCCGTCGACAACTGGCAGCGAACGCCTCTCCACCTGGCAGCGAAGAAAGGCTCTGGGCAGAGCATCCCCTGGCTGGTTCGATCCGGGGCCAATGTTAATGCGAGGGATGGTTGGCAGAGGACGCCTCTGCATCTGGCAGTAATAAATGGGAAAGATATGGCTGTCTTGAACCTCCTGTGCATGGGAGCTGATGCTTCATTGTGGGATAGGTGGCAGAGTACACCTTTGGACTTGGCAACTGCCAATCGTGATGAAGTCCTCATTAGGATGTTGATGTATGCACAAGGAAACGCTGGAATCTACGCTATGGACCACAATTAACATGCTTTTCACAGGGATAACATAGTGAGACCACAGAGACGATCTATTCAGTTTTCCATAGCCTAAGAACATCCAGTGTAAGTCTCCCTGTCAGTGCAAAGATGAATTGATTCTCTAGTGCTGACAGGGCAAGGTCATACGATTTTCAATAGTACATCTCACACTGTTGCACCATGGTTTAAAAAACAAGCTTCAGCTGAAAAATAAAATTTATGCCCAGCTAGACATGATTATTACTTTTCAGAAGAATGTTCCTTGGCTATCGAAAAGATCTACACACAAAACCCTTCATTGCAATGAACACATTTATAAACGTCCATCCACAAAAAATCGTCGCTCTTATATCAATGTACTTAAGGTAAAAAAAAAACACATAAATGTGGAAAAAAAGATGAAGAATAGGTGTTGATGGGGAACATCTGAAAGACATGGTGAGCAGGGAGAGGACAATGAAATTTTTATTGCCTTGATGTGTCTTTATGTTTATCACCTTTCATAAACTAGACGTGGATGAACATTTATAATTTTATTTCATGTAATGAAAATTCTAGTGTGTTAATATTTCTGATGATAAAGCCTTGTTCCTGTAGAGAGACTGTGCCAACATTTTATTTTCCAAGCTGAGCACAGTCACGAACGCATATCCAATCATAGATAAACTAAAAACACCTAAGTCAATTAAGTAATTAAAAACTTTGGCGTAATGATGGGTTTAACGTTATAAAATGTGAAGTACAGCTGGTTGTAATGAACATATTCTTTCCCATCCTTTATTCATTCATGAGTAACGTCTTCACTTGAGACACAACCGAAGACTTCATTAAACTTCCACATAATCCTATGCTGTTTGGCTCTCCCCACCTCTCGTAGTTTATATCCTGGGGTAGCTGGCCTCGCTTACCACTCAAAAAGTCATGGAACAATGACTGTCAATCTGCTACATTTTCACAGACATTGTGACTACTTCACCCTCGGTGGCCCGTGGGTTTCTCATTTTGTCAGTGAAATGTACAGAAAGTATCAACTAGACATGATCAGTCCTTAGAGTACAAAATGACACTTCTCTTTCACTCAGATGGATTCATTGTCCTGTTAACAATATACACTCAACTTTTCGCCACACATACGAATCTACCTAATTGCTGGGAAATTTTCAAAAACCCTATTCAGTTCATGTTCACTACGTTAAGCAGTTTGCCACAAAGCCTTTCTATTTTCTAAGCTACCCCTCTCATGTACTACAGATAGAACCTTGCAGTACCTTACCTCTGTGTTGTTCAAATGGCTGCTCACCTTTCATATTTACACTTCTATAAATTGATACTCTCTACCCTTCTCCACATTTTCACCACCACTGAACACATCCAGCAACTGCGATATTCTGTCTCTATCCATGCTAAAAATAGTATTTCGCAAGGAAGGAATGGAATGATGTATTGTAAGAATCATAGCAGTACATAGACTCGCAGTTCACAAGCATAAACGCTGTGTGGGACCATATTATCCACGATGCAAACTTCCAGTTCCCACAATTTTATTGCTATATTTTTTCATTCTTATTAAAGTTTTATTTAATTTGTATAAGAAGAATTTCCAATCGCTTGCGAGAGCTAGTAATTTAAGGACGATTATTACTTTCTGTTAAGAAGACAACTGTTTTGAATTTATTTTTCCACTTTGAAATATGCTTCTCTTTGTTTTATTACTTGTAATTGCTTTTTGTTTCATTGTACTATGAATAGCTTTTTATTTTTACTTAAAGTTATGTGTGAAAAATATTTTGTAAACGAAATGAAGTGTTAATAAATTGTTTAAATAAAAAAAATCCAAGTGTCTCTACCATCTCATGTTTTCCACCTTCTTGAACAATTAACAGTTTCCCACTCCATCCCACTCCAAACCATAAAACTATCCTGTCAGCTGTCTCGGAACTGTTACTGACTCCTGTCTTCAAAAATTTCAAGACGACGTCCTTGGGATACGCAACTCCTTGGGACACATAACGGGCACTCAATCATAGTCCTCCAACTACAGAAAATCCCTAAACAAATTATACAATAATGGTTCCCTCTCATTAGCAGCATTTGGTGCTCGTCTGCATGTCTTTCTGTTTAGTGCAAATAATGTCGTGTAACTTCCTTCAAGTTTGTCCGAGGTTATAGGGCATGTTGCTGCATTACCAAAAGTGAGTGTTGTTTTGGCTTGGGCGGCGAGATTTGAAAGAAGGGGAATAGTCAGTTGGGCTAAGAGAGAGGGAGTTAGAACTCCCTTATTAAGAAAGGAAAGGCTTGTAATCAATCATTTTGAATAATTTTCGAATATTAAGTTCTTATTGTAGTAAAACACTAAATTTCTGATGCGTCTGTAGCATTCGGCTAGCACATTATCAAACACTGACAAATCGTATTAAAGTGTCAACTAACAACGTCTATTTCTTTTTTTTCGTTCATTGTTAGTTATCAATTTACCGTCAATTGTTGGACCGCGCGCGAATAGACTAGTTTTCATAATTTAGAATACTGAGTGCTAAGAGTGAAATGAACAGACAGTATCTAAGTTCGTTCAATGAATAATGGTTACAGGACGAAAATTGCAAGGAATGGTTACAAAAAGTTGGTCATTATTAGTGTATGTGTAAGTGCAGAATAAGCAGTACTTCACTTACCGTTAAATATTTCGTCGTGAAGGATGTGAATAAACATAATCAGAAAGGCACAAAGCGAAATAATGACACAAAAGAGAAGTCAGACTCTTCTTAAATTCTTGCCAAAACAATTTCATGCAGAAGACGACAAAATCACGGTAATAATTATCTTTGACTCATCATTCCTACAGTTCTCAAGATAGTGGTGATAAGCGATATTCACATGTTTCCACAGACTCATCTGTCGTAACGAAAGCAAGATGCGGCCGAACTGAAAGTGTGGCGTTACTGAAAGATGCGATTCAACCTTCGGCTAAAGAGAAGCTACTAACCGAATAAAAACAAATAATTCCGTTTTCATTAGCATCAGACACTTCAAATATGAACAATAAAAAATATTATCCAATTGTTGTGACACACTTCTCCAAACACAGGGTATAACGTAACGAAGTTCTTGTGTTCCATGAAGATATACACTAAAATCTTCAGCCAACCGGTTGCACACAACTTTTTAAAAAAACACATTAACCAGGTTTCGATACTTCTAAGTCTATCTTTATCGGAATGGTAAGAGTTGCATGAAATCACATAACAACTTTTAAATTTCAGCAACAGTGTTATCGTCAAATGACATGTTTGTGTTCCATGAGTCAAGAGTAAAGGTCATAATAAAAAAGAAAGTTATCACAGAATGATAAAACCATTGTTGCAACTGTTGTGGCCGGCTAAGACCTGTACATACACAGCAACCGTGTGCTGACTGTTACATTTTTTATAACTGCATATACGGTTGCTGAGAGCAGAGCCACAAAATGTGTAAAATATCAAGCTAAAATCTCTTTTATTGGAAAAGGATTTAACACTAAAGAATGTACTGTAGTTTCTTATTCAGCCGACAATGCTTCAGTTAATTTCGGTAAATAGAATTCTGTCTTTATTAGATTAAAAGAAGAAAACACAAACTTAAAGCCAATTGTTGTTGTCATACGACACATAATTGTGCTAAGCTCCGATTCAAGATTCTAAGATATGTCTAGTCTAGTTCTTGAAATATCCTCAGACGTTCCGTCCTCATCAGAAACTTCCAAGGAAACGAAACCATTTTGCGAGTTTACTCAGCATGACTATAGTGAAAAATTGCCACACACTGTTGTGTGATTGTTGTGGAGAGCCTTGTTAAGGTGTGGCGAGTTTTGAAAGATGTATTACGTAGCACAGGGTGAAGAAAATACACACGCCCTAAGTTCTCAATAAAACCAAATAAACGGGTAATCACCAACATTACCAGACTGTTTCCCGTATTTTTTTAAAAAAACAATGTAAGCTGTATTTTCTAAAGCAATTTGACTTTTGGGAAAGGAGGACGGACTTTCCACATATGTTCATGAGTTTGTGTTGGGAGTGAAGAAACAAATAGAAGGTCATAAAGAAAATAAGTTTTACGGATTTGAAGTTAATATGTCTTTAGAACACCTTGCAGATGAATAAAACAATATTCTAATAAAAAACTGTACATTTGTTTATGACAGCTGATTAAACTATCTTAATATATGGTACAACCTTAGTGGAAATGAAAGTATGGATATAATTGTGTCCTTGCTTGATTTACCTCAACCAAAACTATTTTCATTTAATAACTTGGCAGAAGTGGGAAAGAAATTGAAAATTAGTTTCGATGTAAGCGACCTCTGTCAAGAGTATTCTGTTTTGAAATCGGTAGTATCAGATCTTGATGGGAAGGATAATAATTTTTGTAACGTGTGGAGTGAGCTTTTCGAAAAGCAAATGCACCAAATTTGTTCAAAATATGGAGCATGTCCTCGCAATTCCTGATAGTACAGTTCTTGTCGTGAACTATTTGAACGAGCGATTAGTGTAATGAGTCCGTTGAACTTGTGAAAGCCGAGACATGTGTTCAGATGTATTTGAGACTCACATGTAAAGGTTTCTACAGCGTGGTTCTCAAAAAGAATTCTGTTCTTAATGCAGAGAGATCCTCAAGAAAATATAAATAATAAGGTACACTTTTATAAAAGTATTTTTTTACTGCTATTCTTCTTATTTGGTTAGGGACAGGTTTGACTATTGTTAATGGCGGCATTAGCAGGCGCTTAGTCGTCGTAGTAGTAATAGTTGTAGTATTAACAGTAGTAGTTAACTTTATTATATTATTAAAAATTGTAACCAACTACACCAATGTCCATGGCCCATTGGTTGGCCTCTGGGCCTACCACGAGTTCAGTCTGGACACTGTTGGTGCATATGATAATTCAGCATGGCCATCCATCAGCAAGTAGAAAATAAACATAGAACTTACTTACACTGATCACACTACAGTACGTATGTGCAGAAATCAGATTATACATGACACATTATATGATTTCATTAACAATACGTGCAACTAATTTGGTTCCTCTAAACATTCATCAGTGAAGTAGAAGGAGTTGGCTGCCAATAAAAACTTTCATTTCCTTTTAAACTATACTTTGTTGATAGCTTTTGTGGCTGCTGGCGACTTACTGAAAATGTGTGTTCATTAGTTATGGACACTTAGACTTGCGAGCTGTCAGCTGCCATGCAAGTAGAGATAAATGCTTGAGTGAGAACCAGTTGTTACAGGATCACTATATGCACAAACTTAAGCGCTACAAATCGTGTTCACAGCATTTAGCACACTGGACTCGCATTCGCGAGGACGACGGTTCAAATCTGTGTCAGTCCATCCAGATTTCCGTGATTTTCCTAAGTCGCTCCATGCAAATGCCGGCATGGTTTCTTTTAAAGGGTGTGGCCCATTTTCTTCACCATCCTTGAAAAAATCCGAGATTGTGGTGTGTCTCTAATGACCTCGATGTCGACCGACCGTTAAACCCGATCTTCCCTCCTTCCTTACTAATCATGTTATAATGGAAAGGTAGGTAATAGACCACACCTCTCCAAGTTCACGCATGGTTATGGCATAATGTGGTTACTACACATATTAAAAAGATTTTCATAACTCCCGTTCCCAGAACTCCTGAAGATAGAAGTTGACTGTGGTTATTGTATCACAGACACAGTCCCTTTGACCAATGATGTCACTAAACCAGACCAAAGATGTAAATAACTATGTAAGAGCAGCGCCTATTACACAGAGGGCGTCCGACAGCCGATCAGTTCCAGTCATTCCATCAGGAAGGAGGTACACGGCTCGTGTTGTGTGTAGTTCAACCTTGCGTAGACGGTCAACACTGCGGTTCGATCGCGTCCGCATTGTTACCTTGTGCCAGGAAGCGAACCAAAGCGCTGTTATTCGGACGTGGAGGAGATACAGGGAGACAGGAACTGACGATGACATGCCTCGCTCAGACCCGCCAAGGGCCACTACTGCAGTGGATAACCGCTACCTACGGATTATGGTTTGGAGGAACCCTGACAGCAACGCCACCGTGTTGAATAATGCTTTTAGTGCAGCCACAGGTGGTCGTGTTACGACTCAAACTGTGCGCAATAGGCTGCATGATGCGCAACTTCACTCCCGACGTCCACGGCGAGGTCCATCTTTGCAACCACAACACCATGCAGCGCGGTACAGATGGGCCCAACAACATGCCGAATGGACTGCGCAGGATTGGCATCACGTTCTCTTCACTGATGTGTGTCGCATGTGCCTTCAACCAGACAAATGTCGACGTGTTTCGAGACAACCCGGTTAGGCTGAAAACCTTAAACACACTGTCCAGCGAGTGCAGCAAGGTGGGGGTTCATTGCTGTTTTGGGGTGGAATAATGTGTGGCCGACGTATGCCGCTGGTGGTCATGGAAGGCGCCTTAATGGCTGTTCGATACGTGATTACCATTCTCCGACCGATAGTGCAACCATATCGGCAGCATGTTGGCGAGGCATTCGTCTTCATGGACGACAATTCGCACCCCCATCGTGCACATCTTATGAATGACTTCCTTCAGGATAACGGCATCGCTCGACTAAAGTGGCTAGCATGTTCCCTAGACATGAACCCTACCGAAAATGCCTGGGATAGATCGAAAAGGGCTGTTTATGGACGACGTGAGCCACCAATCACTCTGAGAGATCTACGCCGAATCGCCGTTGAGGAATGGGTCAATCTGGACGAAAAGTGCTTTGATGAACTTGTGGATAATATGCCACGACGATTACAGGCATGCATCAATGCAAGAGGACGTGCTACTGAATATTAGAGGTACCGGTGTGTACAGCAATCTGGACCACCACCTGTGAAGGTATCGCTGTATGGTGGTACAACATTCAATGTGTGGTTTCCATGAGCATTAAAAAGGGCGGAAATAATGTTTATGTTGATCTCTATTCCAGCTTTCGCTACAAGTTTCGGTACTCTCGGAAGCAAGGTGATGTAAAACTTTTTTTTCATGTGTTTATCTTCTCGCATGGTTAATCAAGTGCTGGTGCAGAAAGCAAAGTAGCCACCTAAGTTAAATCTCGCCCATATTTGACTCTACTGCATGATGAAACCTTTGGTGAAGATAACCTGGAAAATATGAAGAACAACTCCGTATCATATTTTTGTATTCATTTATTTATGTGTTTTTGTACATTAATTCGATTTTAATTAATATTATCTGTATTTATGGTATTCTGTAGTTTTTTTATTTGCTAATTTTTATTTACTTAACCACAATGCTCTAAAGCTCAAAATAAAGTAAATATAACATTGATTTATTTTCATAAGTAATTTTTATGTCCAGCTATTAGGTTTTCTTTTTTGTGTAAGTGCTGTTACGTAACATGCTTGTATATTGGAGATGTTCAGATATGCAAAGCATCATGCGTAAGTAGCTAAAATAAAAAGTAAAAATATAATAAAAAGAAATATTAATGTAATATAATAAGCACATACAAGAAGAAAAAAATAAAATGATATGTCATATCTGAAATCAATAAAAAGTTATTAAAAATAAATATATCAAGAAAATACTAAGTACATACGAGAATAAAGAAATATTTAAATAAACATTCTTGACGATGTGCTACACATCTTCACACAGAATGAGTCACGCATATTGTTGCCGGCCCGGGTGGCCGTGCGGTTCTAGGCGCTACAATCTGGAACCGCGTGACCGCTACGGTCGCAGGTTCGAATCCTGCCTCGGGCATGGATGTGTGTGATGTCCTTAGGTTAGTTAGGTTTAAGTACTTCTAAGTTCTCGGGGACTGATGACCTTAGAAGTTAAGTCCCATAGTGCTCAGAGCCAACGCATATTGTTAAATTCAGTTATTGGTAGACTGATTAGTGAGACCAGAAGAAGATGTTCAGTATCTGAAAGTTACAGTTGATCTATATTTCACTGAACATTTATTTTTTGTAACTTTATCAGCTGAGCCACTAAACACTGCACAGTCTTTCACGTTCAAGAAGCTGAATTCTTCAAGAGCCTTTGCAAGTTCGCGATAACATCCTACAACGATGTCTGTCGCTAAACTCCACATTCGTTTACGGAAACTGATAGGTAATGTGGGTGCTTACGTTGAATTTCACCAGTGCATAACAACTCTACGACTGTAAGGGACAAAATGTTTTTTTGTTTCATGAAAACTGGTTTTCTAAAAGGTGTCCAACTTTGCTTCCGCCTTTTGCCGATAGGTGGCGACAACGGTAAGTAGCGGTCGAAAGAAACAGACCGCAGACGTCAGGCAGTTAGCTTGGACCTCGGTCGACATAACCTCATTCAAACATTAGTCGATTTGTGTCTGCATCATAAAGTTGTCCTTGATTGAAAATGTCAGTTTACGAGCCTAATTATCGTCCTTTGTGGGAGGTGCTACTGTTTTGCTTCAGTATGAAGAAAACATTGGCTGAGTCTCACCGAATGGTCTCAAGTACGCACAGTAAGAACGCTATTAGTGAAAGAACGTGTCGTGAGTGGTTTCAACGCTTCAACAACGGTGATTTTAACGTCGTAGACCGGCATAGTGGTGGAAGAGAGAATGTTTTCGAAGAAGAAGAACTGGAGACATTTCTGAGTGAAGACTCGACTCATACTAAAAAAAAAGTGGCACGATTTGTGGGAGTGACACAGCAAGCCATTTAAAAACGTCTCCAGGCTATGGGCATGATTCAGAAAGAAGAAACTTGAGCAGAAACCAAGAGACGTTGAACGGCGTTTGCGTGTTTGTGAACAGTTGCTTCAGAGGCAAAAACGGATGGGATTTCCGCTTCGCACTGTGAGCGCGGACGAAAAATGGATTCATGAAGATGACCCTAACGCAGAAAATGACGGGGATATCCCGGCCATGCTTCGACGTCGACGGCAAAACCGAATATTCACGGGTGGAAGATCATGCTCTGCATTTGGTGGGACCAGCTCGGTGTCGTGTACTGTGAGGTGTTAAAACCAAGTGAAACAGTCACATGTGCTCGTTATCGAACGCAATTAACGCTTTTGAGCTGAACATTAAAAGACAAACGGCCGCAATACAGCGAGAGGCTCGATAAAGCGTTTTTGCAGCACGACAACGCTCTACTCTACGTTGCAAAAGAGGTCAAAACGTACTTGGAAACGTTAAAATGGGAAGCCCTACCCCGCCCGCCGTATTCTTCAGACAATGCTCCCTCTGACTATCACCTGTTTAGATCAATGGCGCATGGCCTGGCTGACCAAAACTTCCGATCTCATGAAGAAGTCACAAATTGGATCTATTCGTGGATCGCTTCAAAAGATGAACGATTTTTTCGACGCGGGATTCGTACACTGCCCGAAAGATGGGAGAAAGTAGTAGCCAGCGATGGCCCCGGGAGTAGACAACATTCCACTAGAACTACTGACAACCTTGGGAGAGCCAGTCTTGACAAAACTCTACCATCTGGTGAGCAAGATGTATGAGACAGGCGAAATACCCTCAGACTTCAAGAAGAATATAATAATCCCAATCCCAGAGAAAGCAGGTGTTGACTGATGTGAAAATTACCGAACTATCAGTTTAATAAGTCACGGCTGCAAAATACTAACGCGAATTCTTTACAGACGAGTGGACAAACTGATAGAAGCCGACCTCGGGGAAGATCAGTTTGGATTCCGTAGAAATGTTGGAACACGTGAGGCAATACTGACGCTACGACTTATCTCAGAAGAAAGATTAAGGAAAGGAAAAACCTACGTTTCTAGCATTTGTAGACTTAGAGAAAGCTTTTGACAATGTTGATTGGAATATTCTCTTTCAAATTCTGAAGGTGGCAGGGGTAAAATACAGAGAGCGAAAGGCTATTTACAATTTTTACAGAAACCAGATGGCAGTTATATGAGTCGAGGGACATGAAAGGGAAGCAATGGCTGGGAAGGGAGTGAGACCGGGTTGTAGCCTCTCCCCGATGTTATTCAGTCTGTGTATTGAGCAAGCAGTAAAGGAAACAAAAGAAAGAAGAGTAAAATATAGGGAGCGAAAGGCTATTTACAATTTATACAGAAACCAGATGGCAGTTATATGAGTCGAGGGACATGAAAGGGAAGCAATGGCTGGGAAGGGAGTGAGACCGGGTTGTAGCCTCTCCCCGATGTTATTCAGTCTGTGTATTGAGCAAGCAGTAAAGGAAACAAAAGAAAGAAGAGTAAAATATAGGGAGCGAAAGGCTATTTACAATTTATACAGAAACCAGGTGGCAGTTATATGAGTCGAGGGACATGAAAGGGAAGCAATGGCTGGGAAGGGAGTGAGACCGGGTTGTAGCCTCTCCCCGATGTTATTCAATGTGTATATTGAGCAAGCAATAAAGGAAACAAAAGAAATGTTCGGAGTAGGTATTAAAATCCATGGACAAGAAATAAAAACTTTGAGGTTCGCCGATGACATTGTAATTCTGTCAGAGATAGCAAAGGACTTGGAAGAGCAGCTGAACGGAATGGACACTGTCTTGAAAGGAGGGTATAAGATGAACATGAACAAAAGCAAAACAAGGATAATGGAATGTAGTCGAATTAAGTCGGGTGATACTGAGGGAATTAGATTAGGAAATGAGACACTTAAAGTAGTAAAGGAGTTTTGCTATTTGGGGAGCAAAATAACTGATGATGGTCGAAGTAGAGAGGATATAAAATGTAGACTTGCAATGGCAAGGAAAGCGTTTCTTAAGAAGAGAAATTTGATAACATCGAGTATTGATTTAAGTGTCAGGAAGTCGTTTCTCAAAGTATTTGTATGGAGTGTAGCCATGTATGGAAGTGAAACGTGGACGATAAATAGCTTAGACAAGAAGAGAATAGAAGCTTTCGAAATGTGGTGCTACAGAAGAATGCTGAAGATTAGATGGGTTGATCACGTAACTAATGAGGGAGGTATTGAATAGAATTGGGGAGAACAGGAGCTTGTGGCACAACTTGACTAGAAGAAGGGATCGGCTGGTAGGACATGTTCTGAGACATCGAGGGATCACCAATTTAGTATTGGAGGGCAGCGTGGAGGGTAAAAATCGTAGAGGGAGACCAAGAGATGAATACACTAAGCAGATCCAGAAGGATGTAGGTTACAGTAGGTACTGGGAGATGAAGAAGGTTGCACAGGATAGAGAAGCATGGAGAGCTGCATCAAACCAGTCTCAGGACTGAAGACAACAACAATAACTCCAAAAGAAATGGACACTATTTTTTTTTTAAATCAATCTTTTTTTCTACATGTTTGGAAGTTCTACAGTGTGTAGATACATCCTTTAGGAACAATATTTTCATTTCTCCACACAATTTTCATCCCTCTCAACTGCCTTACGCCATCTTGGAACCAGCACCTGTATACCCGCACAGTAAAATTCTGGAGCAACTTGTTGGAGCCACTGTTTGGCAGCGTGCACAAGGGAGTCATCATCTTCAAACCTTGTTCCACGAAGAGAGTCTTTCAGTTTCCCAAAGAGATGATAGTCACATGGAGCCAGGTGTAAGGCGGGTGTTTCAGTCCATCCGAGTTTTGTGATCGCTTCCACGGTTTTTTTAACTGACATGTGGCCGTGCATTGTCGTGCAACAGCAAAACATCCTGCTTTTCTCGATGTGGTCGAACACGACTCAGTCGAGCTTTTTCTTCAGTGTCGTCACATATGCTTCAGAATTTATGGTGGTTCCACTTGGCATAATGTCCACAAGCAAAAGTCCTTCGGAATCGAAAAACAACGTAGCCATAACTTTTCCAGCAGAAGGTGCGGTTCTGATTTTTTTTTCTTGGGTGAATTTGCATGATGCCACTCCATTGATTGCCTCTTCGTCTCTGGTGAAAAATGATGGAGCCATGTTTCATCACCTGTCACAATTCTTCCAAGAAATTCATCTCCACCATTCTCGTACTGTTCCAAAAGTTCGCTGCATACCGTTTTTCTTGTTTCTTTGTGAGCTACTGTCAACATCCTGGGAACCCATCTGGCACAAACCTTTTTTAACTCCAACACTTTGAGTATTCTGCAAGCACTTCCTTCTCCTACCCCAACGTAGCGTGACAATTCGTTCACTGTGATGCGTCTGTCAGCAGTCACCAATTCGTTAACTCTCTGCACATTGTCTGGAGTGTGTGCAGTACGAGGCCTGCCGCTGCGAGGACAATCCTCAATATTGCCGTGCCCGCTTTCATCACGCAACCTGCCTGCCCACCGACTAACTGTACTGCGATCGACAGCAGCATCTCCGTACACCTTTTTCAACCTCTTGTGGATGTTTTGCACTGTCTCGTTTTCACAGCACAGGAATTTTATTACAGCACGTTGCTTCTGACGAACGTCAAGTGTAGCAGCCATTTTGAAGACATGCTGTCAAGGCGCCACTCACGGGAACAGGTTGAACTAAGTTTGAAAATAAGTGGGAAGGATGTATCTACACACTGTAAAACTTTCACACATACGGAATGAAAACTGTATTTTTACAAAAAATAGTGCAAATTTCTTTTAGAGTGACCCTCATACTTTGAATGATACATGTGTAACCAATTTGTTTCATTAAAGCCTCAAATGTTGGGGAAAAAACTTGTATTGATGGAGCCATGTTTCATCACCTGTCACAATTCTTCCAAGAAATTCACCTCCACCATTCTCGTACTGTTCCAAAAGTTCGCTGCATACCGTTTTTCTTGTTTCTTTGTGAGCTACTGTCAACATCCTGGGAGTTAATAGGGAGTTAAATCCCACCAGCACTGTAATTGTCAGATTCGTGATATTTTTTATCCCCAGACCAGATTTTATTGGTGTACATCAACAGCTTCAAAAGGCAGGATGAATTGCCGGAAACCATCCCCCACAAAACCTATTGTGTCACTGGTCTTGATTTCCAATACGTGTTTGTAAATCTGGGGCTAGTTTCTAAAAGAGAAATCAAATAGAAAAATTTGAAGTACATGAAGAAGTCTGACGAAGTAAATATTACAGCCAACACCAGTTCCTGTCAGATCACCGAAGTTAAGCTCTGTCGGGCTTGCGTAGCACTTGGTTGGGTGACCCTCTGGGTCAGGCAGGCGTTGTTGGCAAGTGGGGAGCACTCAGCCATTCTGAGGCCAGTTGAGGAGATACTTGACTGAGAAGCAGCGGCTCCGGTCACGAAAACTGACAACGACCGGCGGAATGGCGTGCTGACCATATGCCTCTCCACACCAGCATCCAGTGATGCCTATCGCCTAAGAATGACACGGCGGTCGGTCGGTACCGTTGGGCTTTCCGAGGCCTGTTTGAACGGAGTTAAGTTTTTTTTCAGATATAAATAAAAAGATCATTGTGGAAACGACCGGATAGTTTCTAACAGTTCTGTGTAGTGGCCGAAGTGTCTGTTATGTTACGTTAGTCCCAAGTTTTACAAATCAGAATTTAAGTTATGACGAACAAAGCAGTTTTCACTTGAAACAAACGACTTGTAATAGATCGGTTGGTCGCAATCGTTTTCGGATTTATGATAAGCGCGGCGAGCTGATTAGAATTATATCACAAAGCACAGTATATGGCATTTACACTCACCCAAACACTGGCTTCATTTGACTCATTCAGCCGTTATTTCACCAAATCAGTTATTACGAATCCCTCTAAATTCGACATACTTTCACTTCTCGTGCATGGTTTTCGCTCCATAACACTGCTTGTACGAGAGTGGGTCAAATGAAAGCCTTAAATTTGTAATAACAAATCGAAATTTCGCGCCGTTATCCTGTAAGTTGGTAAGCGTGCTACAAACAGCGTGCAGAACGGCCTGTAGGTGGCAGCATAATGAACATGCGCACATACCGTCGCAGTATCAGTATGAAGATGGCCGCCCCACTTGCGACTTGCACCAGGGAAGAACAGCGTTCTGTTATTCGATTTATGCGTAGTGAAGGTGTGAAACCTATTGAAATTCATCGACGAATGAAGGCTCAGTACGGTGATGCATGTTTGTCACAGCAGCAAGTCTACGAATGGAGTAGGAAGTTCGCAGACGGTGTGACTTCAGTGGAAGATGACCTCGTCCAGGTCAGGCACAACGAGTTGTGACTCCACAGAAGCCGTAGTGAAGGAAATCCGCCGAGTGACACTGAATGACATTGTAGCATTTTTACAGATTAGTCATGGGACAGCACACCACATTGTGCACGATGTGCTCCAGTTTCACAAATGTCTGCAAGATGGGTGCCACGGCAGCTGACTCCTGAAATGAGAGAACGACGTGTTGATGCTTGTGAAGAACTTCTTCGGTGCTTTGAACGAGAAGGTGATGGCTTCCTTGTAAGAATCGTTACTGGGGACGAAACGTGAGTTCACTTCGACCAATCGGAAACGAAGAGAGCGAGCAAGAAATGGCGCCATTCCTCATCACCAAAACCAAAGAAGTTTCGAACCATCAGCAGGGAAGGTTATGCTGACTATCTTTTGGGACGAAAAAGGCGCCATTTTGGAGTATTACATACGTAGAGGGACCACTGTCACCAGTGCATCATACACAGATCTCCTAAAAAATCATCTGCGGCCTGCAATCAAATCAAAGCCATGTGGATTGCTGTCAGCAGGTGTCCTTTTGCAACACGACAATGCAAGGCTCCACACTGCCCGTACAACACTTGCAAGAATTACAGACATGCATTTTGAGTGTCTTCCTCATCCACCATACTCACCAGACGTTGCCCCAAATGATTTCCATATGTTTGGACCACTCAGAGACGCAATGGAAGGAAAGAAGTTCCGTTCTGATGAAGAGAGACGCCACGCGGTGAGTGAGTGGTTGCGCGGACTACCAAAAGAATTTTCTTCTAAAGGAATTTGTGCACTTTGTAAGTACTGGAGGACTTGCATTGAGCATGGGGGACATTATGTTGAAAAGTGGTACAGCTTTGTACCACTTCTGCACGATAAATAATATTAAAAAATTATTTAAGGTTTTCATTTGACTCACCCTCGTATATACACCCGTTTTAAATAACGTTCATCCCCGTTTGATTATCACAACGGATACACACGCACCTCAGGAGTTCCTGTTAAACGTTACTCCTACAGGGAACACTCACTTTAAGCTATGTTGGGCATAGATAAATGTTTCTGGCCATTTCTACAGGGCCTCAGAAAAAGTCTGAACAGCTTGAAAGGGTATTGCTGCGCAGCTTCTGTGGAAAAACAATCATTAGAAAAAAAATTCGATACGTTGCGCCGTTTGCGAGATAATTAGCATCGAAGTTAGCCAATTAGAACATGGCGCCGGCCAGAGATGGTGTCGCAAAACGTGTTCTCCGCTTGGTTTCCTAAAACCGAACAAGAGAACAATACAAAAATTGCTCATAGGACGGCAGTAAGGGTCGAACCCGGGCCAAAGATACACCAGTGTCGTGCGCTATCATCTACACTATGACAACAATCGACACTAAATCTGGCAGGCCGCTTGAATTTGCGTGCACATAGGCCTGATTGGCTAACTTCAATGCTAATTAACTCGGAAACGGAGCAAGGTATGGAATTTTTTTCTTAACACTTCTTTCTCAGCATAACCTGCCGTGTACCACTATTACTAGCTATTCAGACTATTTCTGACCAGCCCATATGATATTTTTTTGCTTCTGTGGTGAATCGATCACTAATCAGCCCTAAAAAACGGCATTACACGTTCTTCCACACACACCTATCAACCCTGCACTAGTCCCGTGTATTTTACTTTGTTTTTAATTTCTCTGGTCATGGAACTTGGATTACACAACAGATTCATGCACAAGATTTAGACATATTTAGCACGTGCACATTTCAGATAACATAATTAAAGATAACTAAAAATTACAAATGTCAAATAAATAAACACGAAAGGAAAAATTATATCTAAAACATTTCGGTACTTACTGACATTTTATACTCCCTCCAGCCTTTTGTGTGTCCAGCGTGCCCCTTTGAGAAGGCAACCACACGAACCTCGAAGACGATGAGGTTGCCTGCCACCCAGGCGTCATCGCAATCCTTTGGAAGAGGGCACAGAAAATTGGAAAAAGTATTTAAGTGTTTAGTATTTTAATCAAGCACTTTTGCATAGCAGTTGAATACTTCAAGTGAAGTGTCCCAAGATGAGTGGCTTAATTTCGCTACCAGTTCCAAGCATTAACTGATAGAAACGATTACCTCAGTATCTCAATGAGTAAATTGTTCCGACATCGGCAAGTATCAACAAACGCATTAAAATTATTTACCGTAGATATCATCAGATTCAACGTCTTTAGCAACGAGTACTAGATTACAACTGTTGCTATCGAAAATTTAATATTATCTTCCACAGGAAGAACAACTGCAACGACATAATTGTTGGTGTAGAAAGATGCTCAGGTGTTGATTTCTGTTTCGGAGGATGATGGATTTTGATTGAAAATGGAGTAAATAATAAGTGTTTTATTTAGCAGCCTTCGATACTTTCAACGTGATTTTCATTAAAGATTTCCTTTTCAAACGCGTCACATTGAACATTATTGTAACAAGTGAGGTAACACTGACACAAACACGCCTCGATCTTTAATCGCAGCTTTTGGCAGTTGCTAGACCAGTGCGTTTTCGGCTACACTTCAAAAGGGCAGGAGTTAAGTTTTTCGTGTCTTCTAAAATGTTTTACGTGACTTTTCCCTGCTTTCACCACACGCGTTAATTTGTTGATGTGTTGTTGTTGTTGTTATTCTGGCTGTTGTCTTCAGTCCGAAGATTTGTATGACACAGATCTACATGAAACTTCCTGGCAGATTAAAACTGTGTGCCCGACCGAGACTCGAACTCGGGACCTTTGCCTTTCGCGGGCAAGTGCTCTACCAACTGAGCTACCGAAGCACGACTCACGCCCGGTACCCACAGCTTTACTTCTGCCAGTACCTCGTCTCCTACCTTCCAAACTTTACAGAAGCTCTCCTGCGAAACTTGCAGAACTAGCACTCCTGAAAGAAAGGATATTGCGGAGACATGGCTTAGCCACAGCCTGGGGGATGTTTCTAGAATGAGATTTTCACTCTGCAGCGGAGTGTGCGCTGATATGAAACTTCCTGGCAGATTAAAACTGTGTGCCCGACCGAGACTCGAACTCGGGACCTTTGCCTTTCGCGGGCAAGTGCTCTACCAACTGAGCTACCGAAGGACGACTCACGCTAGTTCTGCAAGTTTCGCAGGAGAGCTTCTGTAAAGTTTGGAAGGTAGGAGACGAGGTACTGGCAGAAGTAAAGCTGTGGGTACCGGGCGTGAGTCGTGCTTCGGTAGCTCAGTTGGTAGAGCACTTGCCCGCGAAAGGCAAAGGTCCCGAGTTCGAGTCTCGGTCGGGCACACAGTTTTAATCTGCCAGGAAGTTTCATATCAGCGCACACTCCGCTGCAGAGTGAAAATCTCATTCTGGACAGATCTACATGTTAAGCCACCAGAAAATGTATACACTCTTTGTAGGCTCTTTCGAGATATCGATATTGTCGTTCGATTTGAGTTACGAATGTATTGTAGTATGGTCTTTGGCTTAACAGATGTTAGTACTTTCATCTCGGTATTGAGAAAACAAGATGGATGGAGCACGCTTGTATTGTGAAGTGGTTTCCCAAGTTTGATAACGCACGTCAGTGGAGGCGGAAGTTTGAAACAGAACAGCCAACCCGCCTAACAATTAAACGCATCATGGACAAGTTTGAATTGCATGGAACGATTTGTGATATTCACAAAGGAAGATTAGGAAGACAGCGTACAGCCGCAAGTCCTGCTTCGTCGGCTCTCGTGTTGGAAACGCCTGTCAATTCTCCACAGAACTCTGCTACGCAATGTGCACGTGAAGTGGGTGTTAGCACTAAAAGTGTAAGAAGAATACTGAAAGCTGCAAAGTGGAAAGTTTACATTCCACGACTACTGCACGCGATTAATGGTAACGATCCTGATCGCCGAATTCAATTTTGCGAATGGTATCAGCAAATGGTAACTGATAACGAACAGTTTGTGACGAAGGTAGTGTGGAGTGACGAGGCACAATTTAAACTTAATGGAACCGTGAATCGGCATAACAGTGTGTACTGGGCACCGGAAAATCCGCATGTGTAAGTGGCTAAAGCGGTCAGTCTACCAGGGGTTGATGCGTGGTGTGGACTGTCATCTAGGGGCTTAGTAGGACCATTTTTCTTTGATGCTATTGTCATTGGAAGAAGTGGACCTGGAAATGTTATGCACACCAATTTTGCCAGGTATACGTGTGCTTTATGAAGCTGATGAAGAGGTCTTCTACCAACAGGACGGGGCGCCACCATACTAACACCTAGCCGTACGAGCTTTCCTGGGCGACAGTTTTCTGGGGCACTGGATTGGACCAAGAGGGCCCATTGAGCTTCCCTCCACGGTCGCTCCGGACAGCGATGGGGCGATCAACGTGGCCGCATATCTCCTCGATTGATAACGCTTGGAGCATTATGAGCAGGGCCATCCAACCTGTTCGCGATTTTGACGCTCGAACTCATCGATTGGACAGAACATGGCACCATATCCCTCAAGACGACATCCATCAACTCCGTCAATCAATCCCAAACCGGATAACTGCTTGCATAAGGATCAGAGATGGACCAGCGCGTTATTGACTTGCTCAATTTATGAACCTCTTTCCCTTGAATAACTCAACCAGTTCTATTGGAATTATAATCATTTGTTTGTCTGTGCTTGTACATTACACCTACTGATTTCCGTCCTATTCGGATAATTCCATCGTGGTGTGTCCTTTTTTTTCTTAGAGTGTACTCGAGCTTTTCTCTCCCCTACAATTTTAATGACCTGCACTCCCTTCAATTACCAAGTGACTACTCCTTGACGTTTTAGAATAGGCCCTATCAATAGAGCCCTTCTTTTAGTCCATTCAAATTAATTTTTCCCTCATTTCGATTCAGTGCCTACTGAGCATTCGATCTACCCACCTAATCTTTAGCTTTCCTCTGTAGCACAACATTTCAATAGCTTATGTTCTGTTCTTGCCTGAACTGTATAATGTCCACGTTTCTCACCTATAATTCAAATGCCACCAGAAAATATATTGTAATGTATCAATTTATTTTCGATGTTAACTAATTTCTCGTTTCCGTTAATGCTTCTCTTTCTGTGACCTGTCTGCAATTTATACCCTCTCTATTTCGACCACCGTCAGCCATAATTCCGAACAAACAGTAAAACTCGTAGATGACTTTCAGTGTCTCATTGCCTAATTTAATTTCCTCAGCATCAGCTGATTTAATTGGATTCCATTTCGTTATCTTTCTTTTACTTTTATTCTTGTTCATCTTAAAAACAAGTTATTAAAAATTATCTATTCCATTCAACTCATTTTCCAAGTCCTTGGCCGTCTCTGATAGATTTACAACGTCGTCGGCAAACCTCAAAGTTTTTATTTAATACTCCTGAACTTTAATCCCCCTTCCACCCTTCTTCTTGGTTTCCTTTACTTCTTGCTCAATGCGAACACTGACAACATCGGTTGTAGGATAAACCCAGTCTTAGCCCCTTCTTAAGAAATGCTTCCTTTCGTACCATTCGACTCTTATAACTTGTCTGCTTTCTCTACAATTTGTAGATGATTTTTCCTTCCCGTGTTTTATCCCTGCTATTTTCATACACACTTTACTCTATTCAACATTGTCAATAGCTGTTTTTGAATCTAAAACTGCTATAACGTTCACGGTGGCGCAAGAGATGTGTGACCACCCTGTTTTTGAATAAACACTTCATTGTCAAGATAAACTCAAAGCAATGGAAAACACTCTGTGGAGAATTTTTCTGACAGCTCAAGCCCAGCATGTCCACCATTTTGATTCCTAACTTGTTTCAAAGTTTTAACGATCTTCAAAGTAGTCACCAGCATTGTGCATAACCCGTTGCCAGCGATGTGGAAGTCGTAGGATACTCTTAGCAGTGCCAGTTGTGTTGACAGTTCGAGCGGCGCGGTCTATTGCCCGACGAATTTGTAGCAGTTCTAAAGCGAATGCCGCGAAGTGTTTCCTTCAGTTTAGAAATCGAGTTGAACTCACGAGGGCTTAAGTCAGTGGAGTGTAGTAGGTGGTATAGCACTTAGCAGCCCCATCAGTCAGACAAATCAGTAACAGCTTGCACTGTACGTGCTTGAGCATCGTCCTGCAAAATGATGGTCAGGTCCTGCAGAAAGTGTCACCACTTTCGTATCTATGCTGCTCATTTTTGGAACACAACCTACGACATCTGATCTCTAAATCCAGATGGACCTTTCAAAAATATTTTTGCTTCTGTGCATCAGCGAGTTTGAACTGCTTTGTTTATCCTGGACTAGGAAAGCTTTGGGTACTGATACATACAGGAAGCTGTGGGGACGGGTCGTTAGTCGTGTTTGGGTAGCTCCGATTGTCAAGGGTGGGATAATGGGTTAGTATTCCCGTTCAGAATTTAATACCTATTTGTGCTTGAACAAATTTGTTGATTTTCTTTTGCAGCTGATATTAAATGATGATTTGGCTATAGTTGTCTGATTTTCATGAAAATACTAAGTCAATCTGATAATAAAAAAAAAGGATGGTAGAGCGCTTGCCCGCTAAAGGCAAAGGTCCAGAGTTCGAGTCTCGGTCCAGCACACAGTTTTAATCTGCGAGGAAGTTTCATATCAGCGCACACTCCGTTGCAGAGAGAAAATCTCATTCTGGAAACATATCCCCCCCCCCCCCCCCCCCCCCACGGTGTGGCTAAACCATGTCTCCGCATATTGGTTCTTCCAGGAGTGCTAGTTCTGCAAGGTTCGCAGAAGAGCTTCTGCGAAATTTGGAAGGTAGGGGACAAGGTACTGGCAGATCTGAAGCTGTGGGGACGGGTCGTGAACCGTGCTTGGGTAGCTCAGATGGTAGAGCACTTGCCCTTGAAAGGCAAAGGTCCCGAGCTTTAATCTGCCAGGAAGTTTCATATACAGGATGTTAAAAAAAGTATTCCATGTTTTGATAGTTATAGTATTTTCGATGAGGATGAGTCTGGCTATGGGAAACGGAGGCACCAGAGTGGCACTTCTGACGTTGCGTTTGATAATGAAAGCAAGACGGAAGAAAAATCAAGGTACGTTCATAGGATTCATCGATCTGGAAAAAGGGTTCGACAGTGTTAAATGGTGTAAGATGTTCGAAATTCTGAGAAAAATAGGGGTACGCTGTAGGGAATACACATAATACACAATATGTAGAACAACAAAGAGTGAACAAGAAGAGTCGAAGACCAAGACATAAGTGCTCGCATTAAAATGAGTCTGAGACGAGAATGACAGGGATGTAGTCTTTCAACCCTACTATTCAATCTACACATCGAAGAATCAATGGCGAAAATTAAAGGAAATTCAATAGTGGGATTAAAATTCACGATGAAAGTATATCAATGATAAGATTCGCTGATGACATTGCTATCCTCATCAAAGTGAAGAAGAATTACAAGACATGTTGAACGGATTAAACAGTTTAATGAGTACAGCATATGGATTAAGAGTATATCCAAGAAAGACAAAAGTAATGAGAAGTAGCAGAAATGAGACTAGCGAGAACTTAATATCGGAACTGGGGATCACGAAGTAGACGAAGAAATTCTACTACCTAGGGCAGCAAAATAACCTATGATGATACAATGAAGGCTTTCACGACCGGATGTTTCAGCTGGTGAGAATTCTTTCGGGTTGTATGGCCGTGGTCCATGGAACTCTTCTATCTCTGACGTTTCGTCCAAAGCTACGTTGGACATCTTCGGAGGTGCTCCTGGTTGTGCTGCGTCTTGCCGACTGACGAGTCGGACGTCGAGGAGCGGTCTAAATACCGTGGAAAGTGGGCGTGGTCTGGATTTCACGTGATAGCACAGATAGTGGTTATCCTTGTCAAAGATAAAATATAACTATCGATCATAGTACGGCAAAGATAAAAACTTCTCATCGATTCTGTAGCGCCATAGTCCACACATCACCGAGTTTCATAGCTCCTTCTTTTCTGTCAAAATTGCCCCATGTTTATATATTTCGATGGCTTATCTATATACTCGTGCATAATACACTCCTGGAAATGGAAAAAAGAACACATTGACACCGGTGTGTCAGACCCACCATACTTGCTCCGGACACTGCGAGAGGGCTGTACAAGCAATGATCACACGCACGGCACAGCGGACACACCAGGAACCGCGGTGTTGGCCGTCGAATGGCGCTAGCTGCGCAGCATTTGTGCACCGCCGCCGTCAGTGTCAGCCAGTTTGCCGTGGCATACGGAGCTCCATCGCAGTCTTTAACACTGGTAGCATGCCGCGACAGCGTGGACGTGAACCGTATGTGCAGTTGACGGACTTTGAGCGAGGGCGTATAGTGGGCATGCGGGAGGCCGGGTGGACGTACCGCCGAATTGCTCAACACGTGCGGCGTGAGGTCTCCACAGTACATCGATGTTGTCGCCAGTGGTCGGCGGAAGGTGCACGTGCCCGTCGACCTGGGACCGGACCGCAGCGACGCACGGATGCACGCCAAGACCGTAGGATCCTACGCAGTGCCGTAGGGGACCGCACCGCCACTCCCCGGCAAATCAGGGACACTGTTGCTCCTGGGGTATCGGCGAGGACCATTCGCAGCCGTCTCCATGAAGCTGGGCTACGGTCCCGCACACCGTTAGGCCGTCTTCCGCTCACGCCCCAACATCGTGCAGCCCGCCTCCAGTGGTGTCGCGATAGGCGTGAATGGAGGGACGAATGGAGACGTGTCGTCTTCAGCGATGAGAGTCGCTTCTGCCTTGGTGCCAATGATGGTCGTATGCGTGTTTGGCGCCGTGCAGGTGAGCGCCACAATCGGGACTGCATACGACCGAGGCACACAGGGCCAACACCCGGCATCATGGTGTGGGGAGCGATCTCCTACACTGGCCGTACACCACTGGTGATCGTCGAGGGGACACTGAATAGTGCACGGTACATCCAAACCGTCATCGAACCCATCGTTCTACCATTCCTAGACCGGCAAGGGAACTTGCTGTTCCAACAGGACAATGCACGTCCGCATGTATCCCGTGCCACCCAACGTGCTCTAGAAGGTGTAAGTCAACTACCCTGGCCAGCAAGATCTCCGGATCTGTCCCCCATTGAGCATGTTTGGGACTTGATGAAGCGTCGTCTCACGCGGTCTGCACGTCCAGCACGAACGCTGGTCCAACTGAGGCGCCAGGTGGAAATGGCATGGCAAGCCGTTCCACAGGACTACATCCAGCATCTCTACGATCGTCTCCATGGGAGAATAGCAGCCTGCATTGCTGCGAAAGGTGGATATACACTGTACTAGTGCCGACATTGTGCATGCTCTGTTGCCTGTGTCTATGTGCCTGTGGTTCTGTCAGTGTGATCATGTGATGTATCTGACCCCAGGAATGTGTCAATAAAGTTTCCCCTTCCTGGGACAATGAATTCACGGTGTTCTTATTTCAATTTCCAGGAGTGTAGTTCGTCATAGTACATAAAACATGTTTCCGAAAATTTCACTACGTGATCACCCGTCTGAAGAGCATGTTCCGCCACGACTGACTTGTCTGTTTCCCCTAGTCGGCAAAGACTTTTACGTCCCTTTAACCGTGTATTCACACTTCTCTTTGTAGTTCCGATGTAGACCCTACCACATGCACACGGAATTTTGTATACACCACTAGTAGACATAGGGTAGACATAGGGGGACGTTTATCCTATTTTCTTAGTAGGTATGAAAATCGGTCGAACATTATGTTTCCTTAAAATTTTGTCGATTTGACCCGTTACTTTTTTGATGCAGAGTAAAGAAAACGTGTTCTTCCATCGCTGTGTCCTGTCGTTGTCCTTAGGCCTCCTGTTATTCGGTAGCAAAACTCTATTTATTTCCTTACTATAATACCCATTCTTTTCAAAAGCCTGCTTTAGATGTTTTAATTCGGCGTCCAGGTATTCCGGCGCACAAATCCTTTTAGCTCTGTCCATTAGATTTTTAATTACACCTCTTTTCTGTTGTGTATGATGATTGCAATTCTTATGCAGGTATCTGTCTGTATGCATAACCTTCCGAAAGACTTTATGCTTCAGGCTACCATCAGTCTGTCTCATAACGAAGACATCCAAGAAGGATATTGCATTGTCTTCCTCCATTTCCATGGTAAACTGGATTTTAGGATTTATACTAGTTAAATAACAAAAGAATTCCAGAATGAAATTTTCACCCTGCAGCGGAGTGTGCACTGATATGAAACTTCCTGGCAGGTTAAAACTGTGTGCCGGACCGAGACTCGAACTCGACACCTTTGCCTTTCGCGGGCAAGTGCTCTACCAACTGAACTACCCAGGCACGACTCACGCCCCGTCCTCACAGTTTCACTTCCGCCAGTACCTCGTCTCCTACCTTCCAAGCTTTACAGAAGCTCTCCTGCGAACCTTGTAGGACTAGCACTCTTGAAAGAGAGGTGCGGAGGCATGGCTTAGCCACAGCCTGGGGGATGTTTCGAAAATGAGATTTTCACTCTGCAGCGGAGTGTGCGCTGATATGAAACTTCCTGGCAGATTAAAACTGTGTGCCGGACCGAGACTCGAACTCGGGTCCCGAGTTAGAGTCTCGGTCCGGCACACAGTTTTAATCTGCCAGGAAGTTTCAACAAAACAATTCCTCTAAAGCTTTTTTGCCATGTGATCAAACCACAGATGTATCATTCACGTATCGACACCATCGACATGGTTTCTTGTTCGATTTTTCCAGAGCTAATTGTTCGAATTTTTCCATGTAAAAATTGGCGATCGTAGGACTCAATGGGTTACCCATGGCCACACCGTCAACCTGCTATCACGTGAAATCCAGACCACGCCCACTTTCCAAGGACAGAAGAGTTCCATGGACCACGGCCATACAACCCGGAATAATTCTCGGCAGCTGCAACCTATGATGGATGGGGCAAGGAGGCCATAAGAAGCAGATTTGCACTGGCAAAAAGGATATTCCTGGCCAAGAGAAGTGTGCTAGTATCAAACATAGACCTTAATTTGAGGAAGAAATTTCTGAGGATGTAGGTTCGGAGCACAGCGTTGTATGGTAGTGAAACATGGACCGTGGGAAAAGCGGATCAGATGAGAATCGAAGAATTTCAGATGTGGTGCTACAGACGAGTCTCGAAAATTAGGTGCACTAATAACGCATTGAATGAGTAGGTTCTCCGCAGAATTGGCAAAGGAAGGAGCATACGCGAAACTCTGACAAGAAGAAGAGACAGGATGATAGCAAATCTGTTAAGACATCAGGGAAGAGCTTCCACGGAAGCAGAGGGAGCTGTTAAGGGTAAAAACTGTAGAGGCAGACAGAGATCGGAATACATCGAGCAAATAACTGAGGAAGTAGGCTGCGAGTGCTACCTTAAGGTTGACATAGGAGAAGACTTCAGATAAAAGGTTGGCACAGGAGAGGAATTCGTGACGGGCCGTATCAAACCAGTCAGAAGATAGGCGACTCAAAAGAAAATATGGACCAGAACAAGACAATAATGTCCAGTAAACAAGGGCTCTAAAATGCATACCATAAAAGCTATTAGCGCTTCAGAAACCTCCTCGTTGTTCTTAACGTACTCAATTTAGAGCCTATAGAACATTTTTGTCTTGCGTTCGCGTAGGCCCATTCCACCATCTCTCAAAATATGGAATACTTTTTTAACACCCTGCAAATCAATATGTGTTGGCTTCCACGAAGAGAGTAGCCTATGCGACTATCTCGTTTTGTTTCAAGCAGAACTCCCATGCGGAAGTTGGGAAAAACAAAGACGTCAACTGTCTCATGCGACACAATCGCCAGTCACTTCACGGTAGTTTCCAGGATTACAGCAGATAAAGGAAATGGTCAGCAAGTAAAGAAAGAACTTATTGAAGAAATCTTTACAACATAACCCAGAATTCTCTTCTACACTTACAATTACTGAACTGGTGTCAGACTTATCAGGAAGCTACGAGCACACCGAATAGGTTCCGAGATAACTGAGTGGCACGAAGACTTCGTAAGTAATAGAACACAATATGTTGTCCTCGACGGCGAGTGTTCATCAGACATATGGGTATCGTTAGAGGTGCTGCCCCAGGGAAATGAGATAGGACCACTGTTATTCTCTTTACACACAAATGATCCGGCGGACAGGGTGGGCAGCATTCTACGGTTGTATGCTGAAGAAGATGTTGTGTACGGGAAAGTGTCGAAGCGACTGTAGGGGCATACAACATGACTTCAGTGTAAAGACTGAATAACATTTGCAGACAGAAACTTTCTTAATGCGATCTCAAACACTGTTTTCCTTTCATGCCCTGGAACTCTTATAATTGCAACCTGATTACTGAACGAGTTACAAACAACGTGTAAATGAAGAGATGGTATCTGTTCTTTCCGACATGTCCGAAAGAACAGATACCATATATATATATATATATATATATATATATATATATATATATATATATACTACTGGCCATTAAAATTACTACACCACGAAGATGACGTGCTACAGACGCGAAATTTAACCGACGGGAAGAAGATGCTGTGTAAATGACTAGCTTTCCAGAGCATTCACACAAGGTTGGCGCCGGTAGCGACACCTACAACGTGCTGACATGAGGAAAGTTCCCAACCGATATCTCATACAAAAACAGCAGTTGACCAGCATTGCCTGGTGAAACGTTGTTGTGATGCCTCGTGTAAGGAGAAATACGTAACATCACGTTTCCGACTTTGATAAAGGTCGGATTGTAGCCTATCGCGATTGCCGTTTATCGTATCGCGACACTGCTGCTCGCGCTGGACGAGATCGTATGACTGTTAGCAGAATACGGAATCGGTGGGTTCGGGAGGGTAATACGGAACGCCGTGCAGGATCCCAACAGCCTCGTATCACTAGCAGTCGAGATGACAGGCATCTTATCTGCATGGCTGTAACGGATCGTGGAGCCACGTCTCGATGCCTGAGTCAACAGGTGGGGACGTTTGCAAGACAACAACCATCTGCACGAACAGTTCGACGACGTTTGCACCAGCATGTACTATCAGCTCGGAGATCATGGCTGCGGTTACCCTTGACGCTGCATCACAGACAGGAGCGCCTGCGATGGTGTACTCGACGACGAACCTGGGTGGACGAATAACAAAACGTCATTTTTTCGGATGAATCCAGGTTCTGTTTACAGCATCACGATGGTCGCATCCGTGTTTGGCGACATCGCGGTGAAGACACAGTGGAAGCGTGTATTCGTCATCGTCAGACTGGCGTACCACCCGGTGTGATGTTATGGGGTGCCATTGGTTACACGTCTCGGTCACCTCTTGTTCGCATTGACGGCACTTTGAACAGTGGACGTTACATTTCAGATCCCTGCGAAACCTTACATTTCATCAGGATAATGCACAACCGCATGTTGCAGGTCCTGTCCTGTTCGACTGGCCAGCACATTCTCCAGATCTCTCACCAATTGAAAACGTCTGGTCAATGGTGGCCGAGCAATTGGCTCGTCACAATACGCCAGTCACTACTCTTGATGAACTGTGGTATCGTGTTGAAGCTGCATGGGCAGCTGTACCTGTACACGCCATCCAAGCTCTGTTTCACTCAATGACCAGGCGTATCAAGGCCGTTATTACGGCCAGAGGTGGTTGTTCTTGGTACCGATTTCTCAGGATCTATGCAGCCAAATTGCGTGAAAATGTAATGACATGTCAACTCTAGTATAATATATTTGTCCAACGTGAAAAGGAACTAAAAAATGTTGTAATTTAATCTCAAAGATACAAGAAGAAAATTTGTTCGACTGTCATACCAGAGGAATACTCTAAAAAACTTTGTTTATCATTGAGAGACAAAGGACTAATTTCGAGATTCTTTTATTACTTCCAGTATTAACTACCTTTTGTTCTGATGTGCTGGCGTAAAGACGTACTGTATAGTTTCATGTCTATGTGTGTGTTAAATGAAGGTGTTAAATGATGAAAAATGTGTTTTATAGTTTCTGTCAAGATCAATCCTAAATCCCATACCAATGGAGTACAAATTATTCTGTTAATCCGAGAAGGCGAATTTTAAATGGAGGCGACGGTCTTCACGAAGGCGCTGCTCAACAATAGAGTTATGTGATTGTGCTCACTAGCCTACTTTCCTTTGGTAGCCGCTAACATTAATTTCGATGTGTTTTTGCCGAGACATTCAGAACCTGCAATCTTCCTTTTCGTATAAAAAATAGGAGTCCGGTTGAAAAAGAAATATTCTTAAATTTAAATAATTGCAATTTTTTTACCCAGGCCACGGGGAATGATGGAAAGTACGTGCCTCTACCCTGATTGTACGATCGCAATCTCCGAGTGTGTTACGAAGTAATTATTTTACACAAAAAAAAGTTAAGATAGATCTTTCTCATCAGATCGCAACCACTCGTGCGCGAATGTACGTACCCTCTGAGTGTGTCTAGTCAGTCGTGCGCATTGTTCTAAAGCTTTTCTGTTAATATTCTGTGGATTGCATCTCCGCAATTAATTTTTGTTTATGCCGCAAATCGCACTTCCCGCGAGGTGTTTATTACGCAAGTTTCAGGCTCCATTTAATGTCAAAAAATTCCGAAGTACGGCTGACTTAGCAAACCGCTACAATAATTTCATATCTCTACAACTACAATAACAAAAAACAATAACAAAAAACAAAAAACAATAACAGAGAGAGGGTACTTTACAAATGAATAGCTTTATTATCTGCATTTCTTCGTGGTGTAGCAATTTTAATGGTCAGTAGTGTGTAAGGCTCACTGGCCATTTGACCATCTTCTGTGCGGATGCACAAACAATGCCCGAACTCTTACGGGAATCGGTAAAGCCGCGAGTAATGAGTATAATGGGGATGGGCACTATGAATATAGTGCGAGACACTAATTTGCGAATGTGGGTCTCACGGGAGGCGTGCCATAGATAAGTCCCTGCAGTCGCACTATCCTCTGTTTGCTCTGTGGCTAAGAAGGATAGAGCGTCTGCCATGTAAGTATTAGATCCCGGTTTCGAGTCCCGGTCGGGGCACACATTTTCAACTGTCCACGTTGACGTATATCAACGCCTGTATGCAGCTAATGGTATTCATTTCATTGTAGTGATTTAATTGTAATTTCATAAACAACGTGTATTTTATCTCTGCTGGCTTCAAAGTTTCTAAAAGTGTTGTCCAATGAACGTCGTTAAAAGCTTTCTCTAAACTTAAAAATGTTATAAAAGAAGGCTTGCCCTTCTTTCGTGTATCTTCTAAGGTACCGTAAGTCGTAGGCACAGCATTACCTCGCGTGCTGCTACACTTCTCTGGACCGTAATCAGTAATGTTCATCCACGCCTTCTTAAACTGTTGGTTTGGTAGTGTTCCCATCTGTCAGCACGGGCCTTCTTTGGAACTCGAATTATTACTCTGAATAGGTCGGCAGATGAAAGTGCTAACCCACCAGAGCATAGTTCCAGTTATTGCGTATTAAATCTTTGGTTAAATCTGTAAGTAGTAAATCACAAAGCACTTATGAAACTTCCTGGCGGATTAAAACTGTGTACCGGACTGAGACTCGAACTCGGGACCTTTGCCTTTTGCAGGCATGTGCTCTACCATCTGAGCTATCCAAGCACGACTCACGCCCCGTCCTCACAGCTGTACTGGTCCCGAGTTCGAGTCTTGGTCCGGCACACAGTTTTAATCTACCAGGAAGTTTCATATCGGCGCACACTCCGCTGCAGACTGAAAATTTCATTCTGGCAGAAAGCACTTATTCGTAACTTTTACTGCAACTGTTACACTACGTTTTTAGTTATGTACGAGAGCATGGTTTTAAATTATTGCTTGCTAAATCTTTGGTTAAGTCTGTAAACAGAAAATCACAATGTACTTACTCGTAACGTTTGCTACGAACTGCTACACTAATTTTTTAAGTATGAAGTAAAAATGGCTAAAATATTGTTAATAAGTTCTAGAAAAAAGTTTACTTGCGCATTGTTCCCACTAATGTCACTAGCACTCTTTTCATCAGAAATTATCTGGAAAAGTTTTGAGAGCAAATACATGGCTCTTACTTCAAAAATGGCTCTAAGCACTATGGAACTTAACATCTGAGGTCATCAGTCCCCTAGACTTAGAACTACTTAACTCTAACTAACCTACGGACATCACACACATCCAGCCCGAGGCAGGATTCGAACCTGTGACCGTAGCAGTAGCGCGGTTCCGGACTGAAGCGCCTAGAACCGCTCGGCCACAGTGGCTGGCTGACTCTTACTATTTTACGTCAAAGAGTAAATAGCAGCAACGCTAAAGGTAGCGAAAAAAGTATTACACTAATATTCGAAAAGTAACAATGTCCATTGCTCTAAGGTGACTTTATTAACACGCCAAGCGTTTCCGATGTTCCGTGTTTTTTTGTTTTTTTTTGTTTTTTTTTCTTTTTTTTGCATAAGAAAACAGACTGCTAGGGAATCGAAACTTCTCACAAAATAAACCACAATGTAATAAATGTAAAATTCTCAGGAAGCGACTGTGGGGGTTTTTGTTGACCGAAGTCCAAAATTAATAAAGCAATTTTGAGTCTTCGTTCTCTCTATAATTCACTTCTGGGCTTTCAAAATAGTAATGATTTATACGAGGTATGTAACAAGTACAGATAAGCTTTTTTATACTAAGCGGTCCATCGGATGTGCTTAGTAACTCTTAAGATGGTGCGAATTGCCTCTCTATCTCTTTCTATCATCCTGATTGATGTCTCGCTGACGGCTAAAGAACAGTTGCTTGAAACATTTTGTAATTTGCACCTAGACAAACAGTTATTTAGGGTGGTTAAGATAAATGGGACACGCTACATGTAAAATTTTTGGCTTTTTTTAAAATCTTGTATCCATTCCCCAGAAGTTTAGTACATATCTGTTTACACCCTGTATATTACATTAAAGGTATACAGCGCTAATGTTACAGAATTCCCCAAAAATTTAACAAATGCCATGACAACCTTTTGAGGTTCAGCTGTTGGCAATTTTCTCTTGAACCACGTTTGCGTACTTTCAATATCTGATCAATTTCCCGGTGCGCGATCAGCATATATGTCACTGCCGTAAAAAAATGGTCCAGTCTCGTCATTAACAACCTCGCCAGACATCCATCTCTTCACTTGTTTGTGAGATTTCGACGCCAGTACTTTTTGTGAGCATGTAGAGCAGATGAAACCACGGCAGATAATGTGGTGATACGAATTCTCACTAAATTGAGGGTTGGCACTTTTTTCCGCCACCTCCTTCACTTCTTCTTGAAGTTTGAGGGTATTTCGTCTCTGACAACAGGAGGAATTGTTTCTCAGAAATTTGTTCGTAAATATTCCACTGCCTTCGCTAAATTTTTAAATGAAATCATCCTACGATACTTGTTAAAATGTTATCTACTGGGATTGCTGTTGTGACTGACAATTCGCAATTTTTCACAGACATAACTTGTATTGGTGTAAGTTCACAAGGTTGACGACTGAACAGCAAACGAAAGGTAACAATAACGATGCCAGTAAAAGTCTCGTAATTGAGGCAAACAAAAGTTCACTTCTAATTTTCCACAAAGGTTCGTGGTAACACATTCACACACACACACACACACACTAGTACCAGTCCAATTCAGAGACAAAGCCGTAATCTTCAACGGTCGCACTACACTAGGTCAACTGAACGTTGGGCTGGTTCTAGCCCCTTAATAGCTGTCTCCAGCCAATCAGGTTTTGGCGCAGTGATACTTCCTGCAGGCCGTGGTTCGAGCTGCCGCTGCAGGAAGTAGTGCTCGGAATGTTTCTTTCCATTATCTCGTATGTAAATAGGCGGTGTTTACCATGGTGCTTTTGGTACGCCTTGGGCATAGACAACCTCATCCTCTGTGGTGTAATATGGGTTGCCGACCCTCAGGGGCTACCTTGGCTTTGGTATAACAATTGCCATTTCGACACGTGGTCACTTTCAAGCATTCTGAAAGCAATCACTCGTGAAATACAATGCAAGTAATTATGAAACTGACAAACGTTGAAAGCGAAAATCTCATACCCGCTTACGTAAGACGTGGTAACATACTCAATAATTTAACAGCAGTGACGTGCTGTGTAAGAGCAGTTGCATGTGGTGGAGGGAATATATCTGCTGTTCCTTATACCACACACGTTATAAAACTGGTGAAATAATGACATGAACACTAACGTTTAAATCTCGCGTGGCAAGCGTCGTAAATGGGTCCCAAAAGCGGCAAATATGCAGGCATGGAGTTCAAAGATGCTTATATAGAGTAACACAAGTGATAATTGTACATCGTCTTTGTGAACCATATTCGGGCGGCTAAACACAAGTTGGAGAACACTGGAAACTCTTTAGAAATGCTTCACATAATTGGAAAACGAAGGCAACTAGAATATTTAGGAAAGAGAGAAGTCTATGGGGCGTTTAGAGACGTGCCAGAATACAATTTGAACGAAAAGACTGAGCTTAAAAATACGAATTTCCCGGACTGCTGCAGGAACATCTTATAATCTAGCGTTTTTTTAATATGGCTACTTTGGGCGTGTTAATCGTGGCAAACATTCTTGATCATGCTACGCTTAATACTACCTAGCGCCAGTTTCTTTCCTACATGTGCGTATTACTTGCGCTTATTTTATGCATATGGACCGTTAGTTTCATCTGTATCTGAGACGTCTTCTTCTTTCCTTGTATTTTGTAGGTATTGTTTTATTGAGACCTGAGAGTCACTTCATGTTTTTAGCCATTTTAATCTACACGGACGGAAAAAATCGGAACACTAAGAATGAGCTGTTGCACCTAAACTAAAATACGTAGGAGTTAATTTTAATTTTAATAATCAACAGCCTCAGTTGCACCGTTTACCTAGAATTTACCTAGGTTTTAGTCGGGATAACCCAGCCTTCTTCAGAATAACAGTAACTACCGTTTGTCCACAGTGGACATCGTCAAGCTAAAACTATAAATCCATAAATTATCGCCACACTGTGAAAACTTATCTGAAACTGCCTGGGCTCCACTTTGCGACCGCGATGCGGCAGCCACGGAGTGCTGTACTGGAACTGACCGTAGCGTCTTGAGGCTCGTCTAGGCGGACACAATACCTCGCGCCTGCGCATAAACTGAGTGATAGTTACTTGATGGGTCAAGACGCGAACCTAACTCCTGACCTTGAATTTTCTAATAAGGTGAAATAAAAGGTATAACTGAGGAAAAGGGCGTACGTTGGTTGGGTTGTTTTGGGGAAGGAGACCAGACAGCGAGGTCATCGGTCTCATCGGATTAGGGAAGGACGGGAAAGGGAGTCGGCAGTGCCCTTTGAAAGGAACCATTCCGGCACTTGCCTGGAGCGATTTAGGGAAATCACGGAAAACCTAAATCAGGATGGCCGGATGCGGGATTGAACCGTCGTCCTCCCGAATGCGAGTCCAGTGTCTGACCACTGCGCCACCTCGCTCGGTAAAAGGGCGTATGTGTTATCCTGTGCAGAGCGTACTTAGGTCGACTGTCTTAACATGTATGAAGAATTCATTGGTCATGATATGAGGAAGACATCATGTGCTTACAAGGTATGGCCTGTCTAGGAAGATTTTTGTGCTTAAGCACGAAGTTTAATCACCTAAAAAGAACTTAGGAATGGGAAGGATAATATAACGCCAACATTGTCATTATTATGAATAGGTCTAGAAATTTTTAAGACGTTATTTTTAAGCACTTGCTTAGATATGGTTACAACGCATGAACATCTTATTGACTTAGCACACAAATGGTCATGATTGAACTTATGAACAAGTCTATACCTAATCGGTAACATCCGGCAATACCGGCCATATTGCGACTGAAATCTAGGTAAATTCCAGGTAAACGGTGCAACTGAGGCTGTCGATTATTTTTTTTAAAAAAACAGCATCTGTACAGTGTGCTCGACTCCGTGAAAATTGTTTTCCGTTACGCTATTTTGTCTAAAACTGACATGGTGAGACCGTGCCTCTGTGCCGGCCGTTGTGGCCGAGCGGTTCTAGGCGCTACAGTCTGGAACAGCGCAATCGCTACGGTCGCAGGTTCGAATCCTGCCTCGGGCATGGATGTGTGTGATGTCCTTAGGTTAGTTAGGTTTAAGTAGTTCTAAGTTCTAGGGGACTGATGACCTCAGAAGTTAAGTCCCATAGTGCTCAGAGCCATTTGAACCATTTGAACCGTGCCTCTGTACAGATAATGTAGGTTGATCCTTACAAAGAAGAAGACAGCAACCAGCCACTATTAATACTGCTATTTATTTAAGTAAATAGCGCCGTAACCGGTTTCGAACTGACAAGTTCATCATCAGACGGCTGTTCACAAGATTTGCAAGATACACTTAACATAATCGTCAGTTTTCGATTTTCATTCTTCCACTGTGGCGAAATATTCTTGGTGTGTTGGTGCTATCAAAAATTCCGCGCGATGGCACCAACACACCAAGTATTCAAACAATTAGTATTTGATTTTTCACTTTTTCTCCAAAAAATTTAACTGTATAATGTTTTCGTGACTTAAAATCTGTAACAGTCTTTTATAATATATCGATAATTAAGAATGTGTATTTTCAACGAAAACCAGAATTCTGCGTGTGGCATGTAATTAGAAATAAGAAGTCAATTTCTTCTTAAAAAAGATAATCGTTAAGTATGAGTTAATTACCACAAATTGATAAAATTCATATTTAAATGATTTAGGTATTCAAACGGAACAAAAAATTCGTATTTACAAGGCGTTTCGAATCACCGCCGACGTGTCGCTCAATTACGAAACAACGACGCTACCCGTTACGCCATGCTTGTAATTCTCATTGCGGCTGATATTTACTACATTGTATTCCTCAACAAACGTCAAAGCTCATTTCTCTCTGTAATTTGTTTCTAGCCATCAACAGTGTGCCGTGCGCTGTTTCACTACGAAGGAGGAAGCAGCGTCATTCATTTTCGCGGTACATAGGAACAGTGAGACAATCAGAGCCCAAGTACATAATTTTTAAAAGAAAAATTATGTAGCTGAAGTATGATTAAGAGAAATGTTGGTGGCTGTTAATACATCAGAATGTGTTAAAGTTTCATTTACAGTGACATAGTTGTAAGATATCTACGAGGGTAATGCCAAATCTAAGGTCTCCTATTTTTTTATAAGTACATAGAACTGTTTATTTGTGCAATGGTTTACATCAGTTTACAGCTTGAACGTTTAGCTATTTTTCGACGTAATCACCATTTCTGTCGATGCATTTTTGTAGACGCTGTGGCAGTTTTTGTATGCCCATGTCATACCAGCTCGCGGCCATGCTGTTCAGAAAGTTATAAACCTCTTCTTTCACCTCGTCGTCCGAGCTGAATCGCTTTCCGGCCAAATGTTCTTTTAACCTAGGGAACAGGTGATAGTCACTGAGCGCCAAGTCAGGACTATAGGGTGGGTGGGTGACTACGTTCCACTGAAACTGTTGCAGGAGAGCAACGGTTTGCCGAGCGATGTGGCGTTGTCATGGAGAATGTGTACGCCCTTGCTCAACATTAACTCTACTCCGGTTCTGAATTGCTCGCTTGAGTTTTTTCAGTCTCTCACAGTACCTGTCATCGTTAATTGTGGTCCCAGCGATTCGGCTCCGACAACCAGGTGAAAGAAGAGGTTCACAACTTTCTGAAGAGCATGGCGGCGAGCTGGTATGACATGGGCATACAAAAACTGCCACAGCGTCTACAAAAATGCATCGACAGAAATGGTGATTATGTCGAAATATTGCTAAATGTTCAGGCTGTTAACTGATGTAAACCATTGCAGAAATAAACAGGTCTATGTACTTATAAAAAAATAGGAGACCTTACTTTTGGCCGGCCGCGGTGGTCTCGCGGTTCTAGGCGCGCAGTCCGGGACCGCGCGACTGCTACGGTCGCAGGTTCGAATCCTGCCTCGGGCATGGATGTGTGTGATGTCCTTAGGTTAGTTAGGTTTAAGTAGTTCTAAGTTCTAGGGGACTGATGACCACCGCTGTTAAGTCCCATAGTGCTCAGAGCCAGCCTTACTTTTGCCATTACCCTAGTAATACATAAGTAGGACCTACTTCCAACAGCGGAACAACACGAGTACACGAGAGCTACGGCTGCTGACCAATCAACACGTTTGTGTTTGTTTACATCTGGTTTATTGGCTTGGTTCAAATGGCTCTGAGCACTATGGGACTTAACTTCTGAGGTCATCAGTCCCCTAGAACTTAGAACTACTTAAACCTAACTAACCTAAGAACATCACACAGACCCATGCCCGAGGCAGGATTCGAACCTGCGACCGTAGCGGTCGCGCGGTTCCGGACTGTAGCGCCTAGAACCGCTCGACCACCCCGGCCGGCCATCAGGTCTATTCTTGTGATGAACGGAGTATAGGTTTGGAGCCACAGTGCAATATAAGGGATGTCCTGCGACAACAGCGAGAAATTACCGTATAGACCAGGTGGACGCAAGTCTTGTACACCGTACGTACGCGGCAACTGGGACACTATTGTCTCAGCAAGGCCGTCTCCATTCTTACGTCATGCGTTGCTTGCTTCTTTCTGTCCGCATTCTTATCGAAATTGCGTTTTAATAACGCAATGTTTCAAATCAATATAACTTTTGCGAAATAAAATTAATACTTTGTTTTGAAAAAAATCTCTAGCACTACTGTTGTTGTTGTAGTCTTCAGTCCTGAAACTGGTTTGATGCAGCTCTCCATGGTACTCTATCCTGTGCAAGCTTCTTCATCTCGCAGTACATACTGCAACCTACATCCTTCGGAATCTGCTTAGTGTATTCATCTCTTGGTCTCCCTCTACGATTTTTACCCTCCACACTGCCCTCTAGTACTAAATTGGTGATCCCTCGATGTCTCAGAACATGTCCTACCAACCGATCCCTTCTCCTAGTCAAGTTGTGCCACAAGCTCCTCTTCTCCCCAATTCTATTCAATACCTCCTCATTAGTTATGTGATCTACCCATCTATTCTGTAGCACCACATTTCGAAAGTTTCTATTCTCTTCTTGTCCAAACTATTTATCGTCCATGTTTCACTTCCATACATGGCTACACTCCATACAAATACTTTCAGAAACGACTTCCTGACGCGTAAATCTATACTCAATGTTAACAAATTCCTCTTCTTCAGAAACGCTTTCCTTGCCATTGCTAGTCTACGTTTTACATCCTCTCTACTTCGACCATCATCAGTTATTTTGCTCCCCAAGTAGCAAAACTCCTTTACTACTTTAAGTGTCTCATTTCCTAATCTAATTCCCTCAGCATCACCCGACTTAATTCGACTACATTCCATTATCCTCGTTTTGCTTTTGTTGATGTTCATTTTATACCCTCCTTTCAAGACACTGTCCATTCCGTTCAACTGCTCTTCCAAGTCCTTTGCTGTCTCTGACAGAATTACAATGTCATCAGCGAACCTCGAAGTTTTTATTTCTTCTCCATGGATTTTAATTCCTACTCCGAACTTTGCTTTTGTTTCCTTTATTGCTTGCTCAATATACAGATTGAATAGCATCGGGGAGAGGCTACAACCCTGTCTCACTCCCTTCCCAACCACTGCTTCCCTTTCATGGTCCTCGACTCTTATAACTGCCATCTGGTTTCTGCACAAATTGTAAATAGCCTTTCGCTCCCTGTATTTTACCCCTGCCATCTTCAGAATTTGAAAGAGAGTATTCCAATCAACATTATCAAAAGCTTTCTCTAAGTCTACAAATGCTAGAGATGTAGGTTTTTCCTTTCCTTAATCTTTCTTCTGAGGTAAGTCGTAGGGTCAGTATTGCCTCACGTGTTCCAACATTTCTACGGAATCCGAACTGATCTTCCCCGAGGTCGGCTTCTACCAGTTTTTCCATTCGTCTGTAAAGAATTCGCGTTAGTATTTTGCAGCTGTGACTTATTACTATGGCTAGTTCATATTTCAGTTTTTTACTCGGCTATTAGTAAAAAAAAGACGACTGTTAAAATCGAAATACCGAAAAATACCGGCTAATCAGAACTAAAATACTGTTATCGGTTTTAACCGGTCGATTTTACCCCACCGCTACCACGCAGCACCAAGAGTTCGGTGTCCGCTTGACCGACCCGGCTCGACTTTCTCCGCTACGGTGGCGCTGCGCCGGGCTGCGGCAGATAGGCGAACTAGCGGTGCCGCCGTGCCGTGGAAGAAAGCCGTGGGCAGCTTCTGAAGACTTTCCCGCAGCGCGGGCGAGAGAGAGTGACCTTGGACCGGCCGGATTCTCTGGCGGCCTCCAACGGAACGGGACCCAGTGGGTGGCAGAGGGGGCTGGGGAAGGGGGGGGGGTAACAAAACGGCGGTGGGGGCGGCCGCATTCCCCGGGAGCTCAGAGGCGCGAGCGTAGGGATCCAGAGCCAGCGTGCAGGAATATGCCCGTGTAGACCAGTTAACTCTACAGTCAATAGCAGCACTTCTGTTCATCCGTAAGTCACTTTCACAAAAACTTTAGAAATCTCGTAGTATTGTTAGGAGGCATCAAAAAGTAACCGCTCGAGGCCGTTGCTGTAGCGTATACGCAACGTATCGCGACCGGCACGGTACGCAGGCAGTAACATGTAGGTAAGGCGTTAGTGCGGCATTCGTGTCTTCACGACGTGCGTGTGGTAAATGCGGAAACATGAACTATGGCGACGTTATTGCGAAATGTGTCCAAACACAATCAGCCTACTGTTATTGTTTTCTTGACTGCTTCATAATACGAGAACGCCCGTCCCCATATCGTAAATGTCGTGATGCACAGGTTCCCTTTAGTACCATGGAGGTTAGTCCCTGATGTCATAACGGATGTGGAGTCACCAATTCATCGCGTCCTTTCTTCGACATCTACATCTACATCGAGGCTTTGCAAATGACATTTATGTGCCTGGGTTCATCGAACCACCTTCACAATCCTCTATTACTCCAATCTCGTATATCGCGCGGAAAGAATGAACAAATATATCTTTCCGTACGAGCTCTGATTTCCCTTATTTTATCGTGGTCGGTGTCAACAAAATATTTTCGCATTCAGAGGAGAAAGTTGGTGTTTGGAATTTCGTGAGAAGATTCCGTCGCAACGAAAAACGCCTTTCTTTTAATGATGTCCAGCCCAAATCCTGTATCATTTCTGTGACACTCTCTCCCATATTTCGCGATCATACAAAACGTGCTGCCTTTCTTTGAACTATTTCGATGCACTCCGTCAGTCCCATCTGGTAAGGATCCCACACCGCACAGCAGTATTCTAAAAGAAGACGGACAAGCGTAATACAGGCAGTCTCCTTAGTAGGTCTGTTACATTTTCTAAGTGTCCAGCCAATAAAACACAGTCTGTGGCTAGCCTTCCCCATAATATTATCTTGTCAGTATTTTCCACTTACTCCTTTCCTCGCCAGTTCTGCAGAGAACCTCATTCTTTCTTATCAGTCCATCTAGTTTTCAACATTCTTCTATGGCACCAAGTTTGAAATGCTTCTGTTCTCTTCTGTGACCGCCTGGCTAGCCGCGCGGTCTAACGGGCTCGTTCCCGAGCAAGAAGGCGTGCCGGTCCCCGGCACGGATTAGTGTCGAGATCCGGTGTGCCGGGCAGCCTGTGGATGGTTTTCCATCTGCCTGGGCGATTGCGGACTGGTTCCCCTTATTCCGCCTCAGTTACACTATGTCGGCCATTGCTGCACAAACACTGTCTCCACGAACGCGTACACCATAATTACTCTACCACGCAAACATTGGGGTTACACTCGGTCTGAAATGAGATGTTCCCGGAGGGGGCGGGGTTCGACGGTCGACTGGGGGCCGAACCGCACAACAATAACCCTGGGTTCGGTGTGAGGCGGCGTTGGTGTGAGTGGACTGCTGTGGCCTGTTGTGGGGTTGTGAACCACTGGGGGCTACGGCGGGACGAAACCTTTCCGTCGCTTCTAGTCCCCAGTTCAATAACAATAACAATTCTCTTCAGTTCCGGTTTCCCCACAGTCCATGTTTCCCTGTCATACAATGCTGTGCTCCAAAATTACATTCTCATAAATTTCTTCCTAAAATTAAGATCTACGTTTGATACTAGTAGACTTCGCTATGAATGCCGTTATTGCCAGTGGTATTCTGCTTTTTATGTGCTCCTTACTCTACCCATCGTGGGTAATTTTTCTGGCTGGGTAGAAGAATTCCTTAACTTCGCCTGCTCCTGATACCCAATTCATTTATGCTACTTCGCACTACTTTCGTCTGTTTACTCTCAATTCATATTCTGCACTCATTAGACTGCTCATTCCATTCAAGAGCTCCTGTAATTCTTCACCACTTTCACTGAGGATAGCCATGTCATCGTCGAATCTTACCTTAGATACCCTTTTACCCTGAACTTTAATCTCGCTCTTTAACCTTTCGTTTGTAGGGGCTAAACACTACATCCCTGTCATACATCCTTTTCAATCCGATCAGTTTGTTTTTGCTCTTCCTGCCTTACCGTATTTTGGCTGTATTATCTACTGCATATTACCCACCTTCTCCTATAGCGTACGCTTATTTTTCCCGGAATCTCAAATGTCTTGCACCATTTTACATTGTCGGATGGCTTTTTCGAGATCGGCAGAGGTTATGAACGTCACTTGATTCCCTTCAAAAAGTCCTTGAAGGAAGTGTCGGACGAGAATGTGAGACAGACAGTTACTGACATTCTGAGCTGTACGGCCTTTGGACAGGAACCTTTTGATCGCCTCTTATATAGTTTATGAATATCAAAATAACCTAACTCATATACACTGATCTGCGAAAACATCACACTCATCCACGCCCGAGGCATGATTCGAACCTGCGACCGTAGTAGCAGCGCGGTTCGGGACTGAAGCCCTTAGAACCGCTTGGCCACAACGGCCGGCCCCAACCAGTTCGACCAACGACAAGAAGTTTCATATATGCTGATGATGTACCTATTGCCTACCATTCCAGATCAATCAAACAGATTGAGAGAAACCTAACAGATGCCTTAGAGGTACTAACTGAATATTAAACAGGAACCAGCTTCGACCGAATCCAGCAAAGACGAAGACTTGTTTATTTCATCTGAACAATAAGGAAGCAAACAGGGTGCGAGGTACCGGGGCTAGCAGTGTATTTAACACTAAATTCTTCTAGAATCTTCATATGGAAATGATGCTCTAAGCCCTCCCTTTTCTAACCCCGACTTTTGCTGTTGCACGTGGATTAAGAAGAAACGCGAAATGACTGTAATCGACCCTGCAAGAAAAGAGTTTGGCACCTGCAATAATTTGATTTGATAAAGGAAAGTTTCATTCATGTAGTGAGAAATGCAAGGGTTGCTCTACCGATCTACAGAATGAAAGTTTTGTCCAAAATAACAGTTTGATTTAATATGGCTAAACTCAAAATAATAAACAAAACACATGAAACATTTACAATACGTCCTACTGGATACTCAAATGAATGCTGTGAGGGTGAAGTTGTCCATAAACTACATTGTGACATTTATGACCTAGTGGTATGTGGAGCCAATTCTTTGCAACTTAAACCTTAAGATAAACACCCAGCCAACCCAACATCAGTTGCTGCTACAGCAGTGAGAACTCAGACAATGAACATCCAAGACAGAACCACGTAAGAAAAGACGGGAACAGGCGCGCTCTGCTGAGCTCTGATTATCACCTACCTAAATTCGCTAATCTGCCGGTGCTGCGGACATACATTACCAAGCTGTCTTCTTAACTGCAAGGACACGATCTGGCGTACCGGAGGCGATGGGTGGTTGCTCCGACGTCCCGTCGTGGTGATGATAATGTCGCGAGTATAGCCCGAAACAAATTATCCTGGTCTGGTTGTTCCAGACTAAAGACTTCCTAGCAACTCAAATGCGCCTCTGAGGTAGATGAAGAAGGCTCACTACACAATCACTGATGGTACAGTGATTGATTTTAACTAGTGAAGCCACACAGTAACTCCGATAAAGTCAACTTTAGCCAAAACTGCTCAAGACAGATAACATAGGCCGCTTGTACGCAGAACGCTCAATTGCCAACTGTACTCGGAAAGTTATGTTGAAGTCGAAACTTCAGCAACTTCGTCAAACAGTTACAATTAAATGAAAGTATGTTAGATAGCCAACGGAAGGCAGGCAGTCCAGAGCAGTGTTAGCTCAGTCTTGTAAACTACTCCGACCGAAAGGTGAGAGCCGACCCTCTCAAGAGCATCCGTACAAACCGAACACAGAACATTCCCGCCCCCACGACAGTGGCCGTGGTTAAACGTGCCAATCAGCAACTCGAAAACCGGCGGAAGATTCCACTCTATTGCCGAAGCACTACCATTCCACCAATGGAGATAGTTGGCGCCAATTTCTGCGTCGATTTTGCTACGTCACGGAGCTATCCCCTGAGCAAGCCAATCACAAATATGATTTTGCAGAAAACGCGGGAATTTGCCCGCCGAGACTGCCTAGGAACACAAGTCATTCCCACGCCTCGCTGGTAGCCCGCCAGAAAGTGTTTTCACTAAGTTTCTGCGAAGTAACGGAATCTCTAACCCCAGCCGCTCCTTCAGGCCCCTGTGGGCATGTCGCCCCCGCTCTTGTAGGCGTCTGGACAGCATCCACTGACTCCCTCACACCCGTCGGCATAACCCTTTCAAGATCAGCAGAAGCCGCCTGTCACCGGACCACCCGGGTGACGAGAGACGCTGCGTGGGAAGTCCGCGTGTGAAGAAATAGCAACTTTTCACCTCATGCAATTAGAGAGGAAAACATTCATATCTTCTGAGTTCTCAATACTAGCCTTGTAATGACCACACTCGGCAATACTTCCCCAAATCGAATTACTCAGCGTAAGATATAAATATGAGAGGGAGCAAGTCACTGTGTACATCGTAAAGGCATGCCACCTCTCAAGGGAATTACAGTTGGAACGGAACTCAGTTAAACACTGCCCAAACCCAGTTCATCTTGGAGTCACGTTAGATCTTACATTGCCTTACAAAACTAGAGCAAAAGTCAACACACGGAACGGTGTAATCCGCAAACTTACCAACTCACACTGGGGAGCAAATTCTGAAATTCTATGTGCATCATCCCTGGCATTGTACTTTGCTCCAGCTGTATATGCATGCCCCGTATGGAGAAGATCGACATATGCCCAGAAGCTAGATGCAGCACTGAATGACTAATGGCGATTAATTGCGGGATTCCTGAAGCTTACAAACCGTGATCTCCTTTATACATGTTCCAGAACAGCCCCCCCCCCCCCTCCCCCAGATAAGACGGCAAACATTGGCGATGGCCGAACGCAGCAGGCAGTGCGAAGATAGAAGACATCCCGTGTACACACATCAGCCAGCGGTGGCAAGACTTAAATCTAGGGAAGATTTCACAAAAGTTGAGCTTCCACTAAACGAAAGTCAATCTACAACCAGAGAATCAATGTGGAAACAGAAATTGGATAAAGACAGCCTGAAAAGTTGTAACGTTAAAGCAAAGCTTCCTGCTGGATCACAATCGGAATGCAGAGTCTGGAAGAGCCTAAATAGACTTAGCTGTCAAATGGCAAGATCAAAGGATGACCTGTTCAAGTGCAAATACGCCGATGAAGAGCACTGCCAATGTGGAGGAAAACAAACGATGACACACCTGCTGACCTGTCCATCCTTGCTGGCCCCATCCAAGACCTGTGGTTGGCCAGTGAAGTGTGCCGAACACTGGAGACAGATATGAGCCTTGCTATAGACAATAATGACAGCTTACGATATGTGAAGTTCATGAATGTATAACTGTCATTTAGTTGTATTTGTAACCTAGTATATTCTTCTTCTTCTTCTTCTTCTTTCACTTGTGCCTTATGCCGCAGTTTTCGCAGGGTCGGCATGGTTACGATCGGATTTGGCGTGGTTAATTGAAGGGGTGGCCGGATGCCCTTCCTGCTGCCACCCCATACCCCCGGGAAGGAACTAGTGTACCCCAAATGTCTGCGACTAGTGTAAGCCATGGAATAGTGCGAAAGTGTTCAGATGTCTGCGAGCCGTCTAAATGAGGCGGGACGTGGGGAACAGCTCTGTATTCGCCTAGGGGGGGGTGGAAAACCGCCTAAAAACCACATCCGGGCTGGCCGGCACACCGGCCCTCGTCGTTAATCCGCCGGGCGGATTCGACCCGGGACCGGCGCGCATACCCGACTCCAGGAAGCAGCGCATTAGCGCTTTCAGCTAACCTGGCGGGTATTTGTAACCTAGTATATATAGCCTATTAATAAATTACAGATGTAGCTCAGACACCATTAACTAAATAAAACCTCAGTTGTACGGCGCATATTGGACACAAGTGGATTTATGGTGACAGTACTTACAGCGATTAGCGATTAACTCAACGGCGAATGGTCAAAGCAAGTGGAAGCCGCCAGGTGGATATCAACAACGTTCGTTTGCAAGGGCACCAGACAGGCGCCTCTGACGTAGCACTTGATAGTAGAGGCGAGACTAAAAGACTGTGAACACACGTCCACAGCATTTGTCGATCTATAAAAAGCGTTCGAAATTGTAAACTGCTCCGAGATGTTCTAAATTTTTAGTTAAATTGGTGTAAGCTATAGGTAAAGACGGGTGTTATACAATATGTACAAGAACCAAGAGGGAGAAATAAGATGGAAGATCAGAAACAGAAGGGTGCTCGGAGTCGACAATGGTGCAAGACAGAGATGCAGCGTTTCGCCTCTACCATTCAATCAATACATCGAAGAAACAATGACGGCAATAACAGACAGGTTCAGGAGTGTGGTTAAAATTCAGGGTCAAAGGATATCAAAAATCGCTGATGACAATTCTAGATTTAGGCATGTCGCACTTATCTACGAGCGGCGTTCGATAAGTAATGCAACACTTTTTTTCCGAAAGCAGGTTGGTTTTATTCAGATTTCCAACAGACCATATTTTTCTCCACTCTTTTGGTGACAAGACCCTATTATTCACCATAATCTCCGTTCAATGAGCTGGCCTTACACCACCGTATGGGAGGGCCCGTATGTCCGCATAGTACCTCCCTACTGGTCGAAGGCGGTGCCAAAGTCCTGCGGCATCAATAACCTCCACATCATCCACGAACTGCTTCCTGCGAAGTGCATCACTCTTTGAGTCAAACATTGTCTTCTGTTAGGCGGCGAAGAAGCCAGCAGGCGCACACGTTTGAGTACCCCAACTGCAGGACGGATGTGTCAGCACAGCCGAAAGAGACGTCCAGTTGGGTAGCTAGGTGTCTGATTGCGATCCGTCGACCGCCTCGATTGAGAGCGTCCGCACGTTCCAACATGGCAGGAGCCACAGCTGCGTGCAACCGGCCGGCGCGCGGGAAATAGGTTTGCGCGATATTACGATCATGATAGATGCCTCGCCCAACGACTCATCGTGCTTTTGTTCAGTGCCAACTCGCCGTGGACATTCTGCAAGCGGCTAGGACTATCTGCTATCCTTGAAAAGAAAGTGATAGCTCTTTACTTAATAGACGCCTCCATTACGGACGCTGGCGGCTACGTGTAGTGGCGCCACCTATAGGAAATTCGTGAAACTACAGTGGCTGAAGTGGGAATATTCCGCAGTTTTTCAGCCGAAAATGGCCGAGAACAGAACAGTAAGTTGCGTTATTTATCGAACGTCCCTCATACAAATGTTGAGTATTGTGTCCGGGTTTTGTAACGGAAACGCTGATTCTGCTGCTTGTAGAGAATACGCTAGGCGATTCCCTACCCGCAGAGAAGCAGATTCTGTAATGTTTACACGTGTTTTCTCTAAACTGTATGAGACTGGCGTTGTTCCCTGCAGTCATATTACGTCTGAGCGTGCAAATGAAGAGGGTGTGGATCAAGTAGGAGACACAGACTTGCTAGAAGCTAACTTCTTCAGGAAACTGAGGCAGAATTTAAGATGTGTGTGAACTCCTAAGAGACCAAACTGCTGAGGTCATCGGTCCGTAGACTTACGCACTACTTAAACTAACTTATGCTAAGAACAAACACCCTCATATCCGACGGAGGCCTCGAAGTCGCGTGGAGTTGCCGCGTGGTTTAAGCCACCGTGTCACGGATTGCGCGGGCCCTCCTGTCGGAGGTTCGAGTCCTCCCTCGCGCGTGGGTGTGTGTGTCGTTCTTAGCATAAGTTAGTTTAAGTAATGTGTAAGTCTAGGGATCAATGACCTCAGCAGTTTGGTCCCTTAGGAATTCACACACGTTTTGAGGACTCGAACCTCCGCTGGGAGGGGCCGCGCAATCCGTGACATGGCGCCTCTAACCGCGCGGCCATTCCGCGCGGCAGGCAGAATTTCCACACGTACTGTAGTTGTACGTACAACAATATGGCGGACACTACGTATGCATGGCCTCTGTCCTAATTATTTTTATAAGACTAGCTGACAAACCCTGCATTGCCTGGGTATCCGTTTTGCCAGTCTTCTATTAGACACGAAAACAACAAATGAACTGTGTTTGTAGCGAAATACCGAAATAATTTCATTTCCATGCATCTGTACACTGGACACAGCTGCTTCTCGTTTCTACAACGCAATTTTGTCAACGGCTCTACGGCAACGTCTCATTATAGCTCCGTATACGGTTATTGTTTTCGCCTAAAGCCGTTTGTGATTTGCAGCTGAAAGCTGTCAAAAGTGCTGCCAGATTTCAGGGATACTCTTAAGTGGCCTCGACTGCAGGAGTACCTCTGTAGTAAAGACTAAATTTACTAAAACTTCCTGCGTGAAGTAGTTTTTCACCTGTCACAGTGTTTATGACGTAATATCTGTCGAACCATATTTCATACCATGATATATTATTGTAGGTACATTCAGCAGCATATGTAAATACTGCCTGCGAAATATGTTTCTACTAAACTTAGTAGCAAAGAAGTAATGAACTTAAACGTCATGCATGATGCCAAGTTTTTCACTCATCTCATTGTTTATGATCTCCTAAACTATGGGTGGCACCATGATATGATTTTGTAGCTGCATTCAGCGGAATATCTTGATACTGTCTGCGAAATTTATTGTAAATAGAACTAGTAGCACAGAACTAATAAACGTCATGCATGATGCGGCAGTTTTTCACGCATCTCACTATTTATGACGTCATACCTCACGACCTATGATAAGGATGTGTTCTTACCACCATAGCGATTTTTAACTTACATTAAGGGATACCTGTACCACGTCTGGTGGAAATTCGTCCAGTGGTTTAGTAGAAGATCTAGAAGACTCACACATACACAAACACATACAAGCAGGTTGATTCACGAAGATATGCAATTATTTTAATATGTTATTCTACAAGTAAAAGTAAAGAAAAAAGGTCCGGAAATCCTTAGTTACGGAGCTGTTGTTGTTGTTGTGGTCTTCAGTCCTGAGACTGGTCTGATGCAGCTCTCCATGCTACTCTATCCTGTGCAAGCTTCTTCATCTCCCAGTAATTACTGCAACCAACATCCTTCTGAATCTGCTTAATGTATTCATCTCTTGGTCTCCCTCTATGATTTTTACCCTCAGCGCTGCCCTCCAATGCTAAATTTGTGATCCCTTGATGCCTCAGAACATGTCCTACCAACCGGTCCCTTCTTCTTGTCAAGTTGTGCCACAAACTCCTCTTCTCCCCAATCCTATTCAATACCTCCTCATTAGTTATGTGATCTACGGCTAATAAAAGATTTTTGCCTGAAATTTAGCAACTTCGCTAATATGAGGCCATCGTAAAACTGTATGAGGTTAAAGTAAAGCACGATATCGATTTATTTTGATGTAATTGGTCTGGTGAATCCAATAAAACACGTCCCAGACGTGTATCTGCAGCAGCTTTTCATAGAAGCAAAGATTATTATACAAGTAAATTTGTTTAAGAATGTAGAAGCGTTTATGTCATTGTTGGCAACCGTTAATGACTTGTTTCAGTTGTTTCCTAACCTTGAAACGAATTAGTTTTCTGTATTGTTCAGTTTATGAGGACAAAGTCAATACACATGAGGCATTACTTGCTCGCATTATGAATGCAACAGACGAAATTGAGAACATCACTGTGAATCTGTAACGAGCAACAAAATCTATTCATACACGTGCAGCTAAATGCACTGAACTCGGTAGACATTTTTGAACATTTATTGTGTATGTATTACGAAATTGTATGTACACTGTACAACTTCCTTAACTATGAGCTTTGTTTTTTCCGGTTTTACATGAATTCATGTGTGTTATGGTGTTAATAAAAGAAGATTATCTGACACATTCATACAGTTTCAATCAACGTTATTACCTTCACTTTTCCAAAATTAATTTGGGCCATGTAGTTCATAAATTAAAAATTGTACGAAACTACGTGTTTGCTTCTCCGGATGTTCTGGAGAACGTCTGCAGATACACGTCTGGCGCATGTTTTATTGGATTCACCACAATAACCATAAAATAAATGGAAATCGTGCTTTACTCTAACATCGTACAGTTTAGCGATGGCTTCATATTAGCGAATTTGCCAAATTTCAGTCAAAATGTTTTATAAGCCGAAACTCCGTAACTAAGCATTTGCGGACCTATGTTTATATGAACTTTTTTCTTTAGTTTTACTTGTAGAATAACATACTAAAATATTTGCATATCTTCGTGAATCATGTATGGATTCAGCACCTTCGAGAAGAAGATGAAGGTACACGATTGGAATTTTGTCGTTGACAAATAGCGAATCACCAACTAATCTCATCAGTACGGTTTACTTGACGAAGGCACTTCGCCTCGCGAGGATATAAACATTTTTCGTAACAGACAGTGGTGCTACCGTGTGGAAACATGCTTTCAGCATCGTTTCTCTGTAAAAGTGTGGTGTTATCATTAAGTTACCGTATCGTCTTAAAGAGGGACCCGTCATCTAGTCTCCTTTCGGCTACAAGAGTGTCTGTGTTCCCCCTGCACATTCTAGTCAGCAGGAGATACATCATCTAAACCTAACATTCCCCGGAAGACAGCTTTGCAGAAACGGTCACGCTTGTTAACCACCGAGGTCCCCGGACCTAACCCCTTCAGATTATTGCCTGTGCGGATATTTGAACGGCGAAATCTGCAAAGAAAGACCAAACACAAGAGACAAATTGGTCGGATTGTGATCAGTGCTCCCCTCGTAAAAGAACGCCAAGATGACCTCAGAAAGACCACACGTGCTGTAGTGAAGAGAATTCGAAATTGCTCTGAAGTCGTTGGTCGAATTTGTGAGAACCAACTTTGAATTTAATCATTTGCCTTAACTCCTTCCGTGGGTATTTCTTAGCATTACATTCTAACAGCTATGACCCCATAACCAACAAAAACTGGTCACATGTTGTACAGAGCGTTAACTAGAATTAGTCTATACTGGCACCTCCATAAACATGTACCATTCCTCCTGAAGTCCCCAGTACATTTCCCTGTCAGTCAACGCATAAACTGACCCATTTTCCGTCGTCATTGTTGTCTTCCGACCACGTTTCCCTTCCCGTAGGATGAACTGGTGACAACACAGACTTAAACGATTGTCGTTCAAGCTCCTTACTGACATCTTTTCGCAAAGTATTCGAAGAAGTAATATCTCAGATTCCAGAAGGGTTGTTTGACTAATATTTATACATTCACTCATCAAATAATACAAGCCTTAAATAATAATATATCGCCATCTGGTATTTTCTGCGATCTTTCCGAGTCGTTTCATTGTGTCGATCTTGGAAAACCTCAAGTTTTATGGAACTGATTGTTTTATGCACAACTGGTGTGAATAGTTTTGAACAAACAGAGTGGAAAAGGTTGTGTTGAATAATTCACAGAATGTCGGAAAGGTTGAAAATGTTGGTAACTGTTGGGGGAAAAAAAGTAACAAAAGGAGTCCCACAGGGTTCAATTTTCGGCCCACTTCTATTCCTTGTATATGTGATGACTTCCCACAACATTCAACAAGCAGAACTGGTAATTTTTGCAGACGCTACTAGTGCTATAATAAATCCAATTAGAGAGAAAGCATCAGAATAGTTGATAAACTATATTTATCAAAGAATTATTGGTTCTCTAAAAATGGATGCTCCCTAAATTATGGAATCACACACTACTATCATTTTTGTACAAGAAATAGAAGGATACCGATAACAGATGTAGCACATAAGTAGGACTCAGTAAAGAGGGTAGAATACTCCAGATTTTTGGGCCTACATAGTGATGAAAAACTTGAAATGGAAGACGCATGTTTCCGAACTTCTCAAGCAATTAAGTTCAGCTACTTTTGCTCTTCATATACTTGCTAATCTTGGGAACAGACATTTCACCTTCCTCACATATTTTGCGCTATTTCACTCAATAATGTCTTACGCAGTATTTTTCTGGAGTAACTCATCAAGCTAAAGAAATTACTGATTGCACAAAAGCGAGCACTAAGAATAACATGTGGTGCTCACCCACGTAGATGCTTCTCCAAGGAGCTAGACATTTTAGCTGTGCCGTAACAATACATATATTCGCTTACGAAATACGTCATAAGCAACCAACACAAGTTGAGGAGAACAGTGCTGTTGATACCTATAACAGTAGAGGGAAAAATGACCTGTACTGCCCATCGTTAAAGATGTCAGTGGCTCAGAAATGAGTTCAAGATGCAGCGATAAAAGTTTTTCATCATTTTCCCGACAGCATTGACAACTCTGTCTTTTCCACTGACGAATTTCTACTTAAAAACAAGAGAAGAAGTTAGATGCATGAGTGGGACTAAAAATAATAATTTGTTCATTAATGTTAACGTTGATCATGTATATATATTCTGTAAACTGGCTCGTTCCACATGATTTCGATAAAAGAATCGATCAAATGATCTTCAGATCACGTAACTGAGCAACTAACTAACAAACCAACTCACCTGTCCATCCTAGATTCGTGCCTATTCCTGTGGCCGGATGCCTTTCCTCTTGCGGCTACGTAACCTTAGCCCTAATTGGCTGCAGAGAGACGAGGTGGGGAGATGAGGAGATGGAAGTCGTGTAATTTATCCGTCCGTGAATCGTGGAATCCTTCTGCTGCTTGTCGTCATACATCAGAGTTTCGCCAGCCAATTACCCTGCCGTGTGGGAAATCCAGAATAATTTTTGTCGGAGGGAATATGGAGAAATAACAAAAAGCACGCGCGAGATTATCACTGGTGCAATAACAAAAGTTGCTGATGCAGCTGGTGTTCCCTCTGAAGGTCCGACGCAGGCCTGTATCGTAATTTTGGGATCTCTACATTCCAGTATGCAAGCACATCAGGGCTGTGGCCTCACAAATAAAATTATGTTTATTTTTAGTAATATTCGCTCGATAATGTACGTTTTCTTTATGTTTCCCACTGCTAATCTCTCATTTTTTTTATCTGCTATTTTTGGTATCAGTAGACATACATAATGAGTCATGTTATGATCAGACGAATCGGCAATCGTCCGTCATATCTGTGGGTTCTTTGATTGTTCTGGGAGATAGCCAATCTCAACTACAACACATGAAATATTACTTCACTTTAGTGCACGAGTGATATAAAGATTTACTTAACTTAATAAGGGTGGGCCTAGATAAAAGAGGCCATGTGTTATACTGACCGTGATATTCGAAGCCAGCTGAGTGTTGCTATTTCTTAACGCTAGGGCGGCGCTCGAGCGGGGTCACATGATGTCACGTGATCAGTGGTGCGTTGCCAATATTTAGTCTGAGCCTTGTTGTGATACAGTTCTGCAGAATTCCTTTTTCAATCGAACAAAGTGCGTTTATTATTGAAACTTTTTTAGGATGAAAATTGTTTAAAACGTTAGATGAAATGTTCACGATAAAGTATCCAGAGGCAGATGCTGCTGCAAAAAGTGTTGTGCAAAAGTTGATCACTAAATTTATAGCAATGGGTTTAGAAGCTAACACCAAACGTGACCGTGTAAAGAAAGTTTGTTCGCCAGAAAATACTGAACGTGTTCACGAGACTATTGTAAGAAGTCCACGGAAATCAAGAAGACGTCTCTCCCAACAACTAAACATGCTGAAACTGTTACATATGCGAGCATACAAAGCAAGAGTGATGCAAGCATTAAAACCTACGCTTACGCACAACGACAACAGTATTGAGAATGGTTACTCACGCATGTCGCTGATGGTTATGTGGGTCGAAATCTTTACTTAAACTCGCACTAAGTATGGTTTTACCTTAGCTAGTACGTGAACTCTCAAAACACACGCTATAGGTCAACAGACAATCTCGGGGAAACGCACTGTGTGATTTCAAAGTAGACGTTTGGTGTGCAGTTTCAGGCCAACGGAATGTAGGTCCCATTTTCTGTAATAACACCGTGAGCTCTTTAGCGTATGTAACGGAATTGTTGCAGCCATTCATTGCGTAGCTAACGGGGGTCTTCCTGCAACATGGCGCGTACTTTACGGTTTTCAATTACACACATCCGTGAAGCTTTCGGCGACGAACATACAGTTTCTGCAGGTTTATGGCCTCTCAAATCGCCCGATCTGTCTGCCTCCGACTTTTTTTTGCGAGGTAATTTTAAGGGGAAAGTCTACAATAACGACATGCATACAATTGAAGAGCTGAAAACAAACATCCGCAACGAAATTGAAGAAATAACACGAAATGAATTGGCAAAAAGTTGTGACGTGCTGAATTGCGTATCGCAGCTTATGATGGACATTTTCAGCACCTCCTGTGGACCATTGCCCTATTGAATGTTCAGTACGTTGTTCTCAACAAGAATAATTTACTACTACTCTGTGTTCTGTAAAAAAATATATTTACTGTGTAAGCGTTGGTCATGCTAAATGCAGCTCTTTTTCAAATGACATCCTGAAGCTATGGATGAAGGCAGTTTGGTAGCTCCAGTACCAAACATCCCCTTGGAAAAATTAATGAGTTACTGTGGTGATAAGCCTCTTACGTTATTTGATTTTCAAACAGCTGAGCAGAACTAAACGTACTCAGACATTTTTCTCTTTACTTATTCTGATCAACACAAAACTGACGCACCATATTTTTAGCGCAATGCAGTCTGACTTTCAATAATCTCTACAAAAGAATGGCCCTGACTAAGAATAACCTGTACCTTTCATGAACCACTTACTTCACAAAAATCTTCCTTACTCGAACTTTGCAATACAGCGAGCCCCAGCTAAATAAAGGATTCTAAATACTGAAGGCACTAACTACTGATAGGCATAGTTAGCAAATGAAAGATTTTTATAGAGAACAAACAATGTATTTACCTTAATAGTGTTCAAACGTCATACTGTATATATATCAGTTCATGATATACAGTATTACAAATTTACTCTTTCTGATGGACACACGTCCAGATCGTCCGCTCTCAAAACTCCGCCATCTCTCTCCCCACATCCACCACTGCTGGCGGCTCACCTCCAACTGCACAACGCTACGCGCTGTTCACATCCAACTGCCCAACACTGCAATAGCAAAAAATTTCAACAATGCAAACCAGCCACAGACTGCACACAGCACGGTCAGTGATTTTCATACAGAGTCTTACGTGGCGTTACCAACATAAAAACCTAAACAGCCTACTTACAAGTACTTTATGACTAGCAAAAAACACTTGACTCAGTACCACAGTAAAGTTTGTTAAATGAAGTACTGTTATACGGAGCATGAAAACGAAATTTATCACTGGTTGGAGGATTCCTCGGGAAGGAAGACGCAGCATATTTATTTCCATACTGCGTGGTAAGGTTTCTTGTGGCATTAAAACCTTCTTTTGTTTACTGTTTATGGGATATCATGGTAATTGATTCTTCTGTCAGTGCTTGGTAGAATAAAAATGGTTCAAATGGCTCTACGCAATATGGGAGTTAACATCGGAGGTCATCAGTCCCCTAGACTTAGAACTACTTAAAGCTAACTAACCTACGGACATCACACACATCCATGCCAGAGGCAGGATTCGAACCTGCGACCGTAGCAGCAGCGCGGTTCCGGACTGAAGCGCCTAGAATCGCTCGGCCACAGCGGCCGGCCCTTGGTAGAATAACTTCAGAATTATAAATGAAAAGTCCGAGAGTATGGATGTTCTACAGTACTGGCACAACGTTGGGATTTTCATTCATAGTTTTTCCTGGAGCAATTAATATACTAATGCCACTGTGTCTATTAACGCACCATTCATTAGTTACACAAAAGTAACCTTTAATTGTGAGAAAGGTAGATAACTTACAGAAATGTTTGATGCAGTATTCAATACCGTATATCTTAAAGTATCATTTGCAAACGTTCAGTATGGCTACCTTTTGTAACACGGCGAATGTGGCGTCTGTAATTCGTTTCCTGCCAAATCGTACGAAGAGAGTCTCGATACCTGGGGGCCAGTGCTTGCATTATTTGCCGTCATATTGCTCGACACACAGAAGTCCACTGGGTATTCATCTTTCGGATCTGCATTTCTTCTCCTTTCTTTCTGCATTTGTAGTTAAATTATAGGAAACACTACAGGATAGTGCTCACCGCGTTTTACGAAGTAAAAAGGCGTTTATAATGAAAGAAATTACATAAAGCACGTTGATATGTGCGTGCAGCATCCTCGGAACCCAAAAGAAGAATTCTCAGTCACAACAAAGCGTGAGTAATAACAAATATATGCGCAAAGCAAACGCCAGAATCACGTTTTCCTTAAAAATCAAGGAATGTGTTAACTCGCCGATGAAATTTACATTTACATCGTTTGGTTTGCAGATGAAAAGCTATCAGTGCAGGACACTATACAGTGAGCCCTGCAAAACCGTATAATGTAAAATCGCGGTAAGAAGAAAACCGAAAGAAAACTTTCTTTAGGCCTTGTTTTGCTAAATCAGTTATAGCCTAAAACACTTTCACTTTTTACAGTTTTCAGTAAACAGAACACCCACTGATGATGGCACAGAGATGCTGAAACATGTTCGGGTAAAAGAATCAGTGTGTGTGCAAAAAGGCGGAACCCATACCCTATAAGGTCACTGGTGTTAAATCAGGTTATAATGGAGGCCAGGATATTGCACCACATCCAATCCAAGTCGGCACATTCCTACAGAGATACGCGACAACTTCATGATGATAATGTGATGGCTCGCTATCTCAGTAGAAAATAAATTCTATGCCCATACCCTGTCGAAATTGAGGAATTAGACAATTTTCAGGCATGTCCAGGTACCGGTTACAATCGGCTCGGCAAAAAAGAAAAGACCGTAAATCTTGTTACAGCTTACTGCACAAAAAACATTTACCTTAGGTGAGTTCCGTACAAGTTCGATTACGTGACGTTGCTTTTTGCTCACCTCATGTCCGAATATTATGCTGCAAGTACTGAACGTGGTTCAGTCACTGAACACAATTTTATTAAGAAAATCAGCTTCAGTCTGCATTTTTTAAACATTTCTACACAAAAGTCAGCTCGTTTTTCTTTTGTCCCTTTCTCATAAAGCTTGCAACAGTTACAGTTTGAAAGACAGGTCTTTCCGTAATACCTTCCACACTGTAACAGTAATAATATTGAATTCTAAACTGTCATCGAAGCGTTTGAGACGTGGTACTACAGACGAATTTGATGAAGAAGTTTCCGGGAATGTACTATAGCATAGCGCTGTATGGAAGTGAAGCAAGAAGTGTCTGAAACCTGGAAAAGAAGGCAATCGAAGCCTTTGAGACGTGGTGCTATAAGGATGTTGAAAATTAGATGGAAGGATACGATAAGAATTAGGAGGTTTGCTGCAGTATCGCATAGGAACATTTGAAAAACGCTGACACTTGATGTGTTGGGGTTGTATCTGAAACAATTTAGAGAAAGGTTGCCCACATTCTGGGCCAGTTGCTATGAGCCAGAGTTCCGAGTGCTAACAGTGTGTTTCACATTTATGCGGCCGGCCGCGGTGGCCGAGCGGTTCTAGGCGCTTCAGTCCGGAACCGCGCTGATACTACGCTCGCAAGTTCGAATCCTGCCTCGGGCATGGATGTGTGTGGTGTCCTTAGGTCAGTTAGGTTTAAGTAGTTCTAAGTCCAGGGGACTGACGACCTCAGCTGTTAAGTCCCATAGTGCTTAGAGCCATTTGAATTTGAACGCTTATACGCTTATGCGTGCGCATCGAAATTGCTGGCCATAACATCATGCAGTTTTACACTGAAAATTGGACACTTTTATATCCACAGCATTTTACTCCATCTTTTTCTTTAAAAATTTATAATTTCTCCTGTAGCGCCACAGTTAAGCGTTTCTGACGTCACAAGTACGTATAATACATTCTAGGAGAAACATAAATCCCACTTGTAATTCATTTCTTCGACAGTGTCGCCACCATTGATACCTACTGACTATCTTAGATTTTAGTCCAAAACCGACCAGTTATTCTCGTGTGACTAAATGAGGAGCGGTTTGAATTAATGTCTGTAGTTCGGGTTCAGCCCCTATGAGTTATTATCGGAACTGAATACAGAAAAGAGAAAAATGCGCAATTGCCGTCGGCTATAAAGAAGTAATTGCTTAAAATTTTAATGTTCAACAGTAATTTTATGTTTTTGTATTTTTATTTCTGATGATGACTTCAGGCTGAACGGACACAAGTGATAATATTTGCATTTACTTCTATCGTCAGTAAGATAGATGAAGAATTACAGTAGCTATTGAACTGAATGAACAGCCTAATGAAAACCCACTACGTATTGGTAGAAAACCGAAAAAAAGACGAAAGAAATTATGAATAGCAGAAATTACGTTAGTGATAAGCTTAAAATTAGTGACCACGAAGTTGACAGAGTTGAAGAATTCTGCTACCTGGGAAGCAAAAGAATACATAACACACGAAGCACGGAGGACATAAAAAGGAGGTTAGCGCAGGCGAAGGGGGCATTTCCGACAAAAAGATGTCTACTAGTGTGAAATTTAGGCCTCAATCTGAGGAATAAATACGTGAGAATGTACGCCTGTAACACGGCATTGTAGGGGAATGGATTGTGGACTGTGGGAGAAGCAGAAAACGAAGAGGATCGGTGCGTCTGAGACGTGATGCTGTAGAAAGATGTTGAAAATTAGGACGGATGAGATACAAGTAGAAGTAAGAAATCAGGTTTTCTGCAGAATCAGTGAGAAAGGAACATATGAGAAACACTATTAAGAAGGAGAGACAGGATAATAGGACCTCAGTTAAGCCATCAATATGACTTCCATAGTACCAGAACGAGTCGTAAACAGTAAAAACTGCAACAACAGTGGGGGAGAAGAACGATATATGCCTTCCGCCGCATACCATACTCTGATTTGTAACCTGTAAGTATAGGTGGAGACACGAAAGCTAGATGGAAACCAGTGCTTAATTTCTAATAATGCAACACTTCGGCCATACAACACGCTCAAACAGTTGCGCTCTAGCTGCTCGGTGAAGGTGAAGTTTTGTGTGTGCGCATGTATTCCTACGTTTCAGAAAAACTCAACGTAAATTTTCTGGAAACTTTAATTTCTTGGCTACAATATTTCATTACCTGACATACAATGGTGTGAGAAAAGTCATCGAATACCTCCCAATGTCGTGTCGGACCTCCATTTTGTTGTGGCGTAACAAGACAGCTACGCCACACTGAAGTAGCCGAAAGGCACGCGTAATCTCACTTAAGCTAGATAGAGGTCTGAAACAGGATACGTATTGAATGGTAGCAAGAAAAGTACGTAGCTGCTTTAATACTTAACTTTTAATCCGTCATTGGTTTACAACGTTCTTGATGAGACATTTCATACGATAACTATCAAACTAGGTAAGACTAATGGCGCCTTGCTAGGTCGTAGCCATGGACTTAGCTGAAGGCTATTCTAACTGTCTCTCGGCAAATGAGAGAAAGGCTTCGTCAGTGTAGTCGCTAGCAAAGTCGTCGTACAACTGGGGCGAGAGCTAGTCCGTATCTCGAGACCTGCCTTGTGGTGGCGCTCGGTCTGCGATCACACAGTGGCGACACGCGGGTCCGACATGTACTAAATGGACCGCGGCCGATTTAAAGCTACCACATAGCAAGTGTGGTGTCTGGCGGTGACACCACACATTTGAATGGCACAACGGATCAACTCGACGTAGCATGGACTCAACAAGTCTTTGAAAGTCCCCTGCAGAAATATTGAGCCAGGATGAGCTGTAGCCGTTTATAATTGTAATGGTGTTCCCGGTGCAGTATTTCGTGCACCATCTAACCTCTCGATTATATCTCATAAATGTTCGATGGGATTCATGCCGGGCGATCTGGGTGGGAAAATCGTTTGCTCCAATTGTCGAGTATGTTCTCCAAACCAATCGTGAACAACTGTGGTCCAGTGACAGGGCGCATTGTCATCCATAAAAATTCCATCGTTATATGCGACGATGACGTCTATAATGGCTGCAAGTCGTCTACAAATAGCCGAACAGGACAAACTGGTTCAAATGGCTCTGAGCACTATGGGACTTAACTTCTGAGGTCATCAGCCCCCTAGAACTTAGAACTACTTAAACCTAAGGACATCACACACATCCATGCCCGAGGCAGGATTCGAACCTGCGACCAGTGTTCTCGTGGTTCCAGACCGAACAGGACAGAGGACCCAGTCCACTCCATGCAAACACAGCCTATACCATTAGGAGTCCATGGCTTCGTGCGACCTGTGACACACTGGAACCCTACTGTTGTGTACATAGTTCCACGCAGTCAGCGCGTACACAACTTTCCCACTAGAGCGCGCCCCGCTAAGCAGAACAGCGCAGGCGCAGTGCTCGTCCGTCTCCGCACTACAAGATGGCGCTGCCTTAGAGACGGACCAAATTCTGCTTCCGCCAATCCGAGTATTAATATGTAACGCAGCCAATGACATTGCTGCTAACGTAGAACCTTTTCTCCTCGCAGATCACACTCTCACACTCATGCAGTGATACCTGAACGCGCGAGGAATTATAACGAGTGTACAGACCTCCGATTAGTCAGTCTGCATTAGTCTGCGTTAGTCTGTACCAGTCTATAGTCAAGTTTCAGTCTGCGCCTAATAAGACTACCATATTCCAGTACATAGCCATGACGAGAAACGTATAGACACTTTGTCAAGTATCAGAGATATGTGAGAATAAGGTTAATGTACCAAGACCACAGGAAATTCAGATTGTCAATTGTAAACAGCATCCAGAATCAAGTTACGTAATGTCTATATTTGTTACTATTTTAATAAATGTGTATGAAAATTAATCAAGTTCTGTTTTAAGTTGGTCACCGTCAATCTGCTACTCTAAGCGTGCAAGTGGCATTTCTATTGTCTGACCTAACGGCAGAAGATAAACACGCCACGATAAGACCACGAGACATATTGCTGACACTCGCCTACTTGCCGGCCGAAGTGGCCGTGCGGTTAAAGGCGCTGCAGTCTGGAACCGCAAGACCGCTACGGTCGCAGGTTCGAATCCTGCCTCGGGCATGGATGTTTGTGATGTCCTTAGGTTAGTTAGGTTTAACTAGTTCTAAGTTCTAGGGGACTAATGACCTCAGCAGTTGAGTCCCATAGTGCCCAGAGCCATTTGAACCATTTTGAACTCGCCTACTTCGTTAGAGCGACAAGTCAAATAATCTGATGGTGTGTGTACCGAAGGTCTTACAGCACGCACACCACACCTAACATCAGATCTTACCAACGACAATCGGGACTCATCTGACAAGGTCACGGTTTTCCAGTCATCCAGGGTCCAACCGATACGGTCGCGAGCGCAGGTGAGGTGCTGCAGGTGATGTGCTGTTAGCAACGGCTTTCGCGTCGGTGATCTGGTGCCATAGGTCATTAACGTCACATTTCGCCGCACCGTCCTAACGGGTAAGTTCGTCGTACGTCGCACATTGATACCTGTGGTAATTTCACGCGATGTTGCTTGTCTGTTAGCAGTGACAACCCTACGCAAACGTCACTGCTCTCGGTCGTTAAGTGAAGGCTGTCGGTCGCTGCATCGTCCGTGGTGAGAGGTAATGCCTGAAATTTGGTATTGTCGACACGCTCTTGACACTGTGGATCTCACAATATTGAATTCCCTAACGATTTCCGAGATGGAAAGTCCCATGCGTCTAGTTCCTACTACCTGTAGAGCCTGTCAATTCCCATCGTGTGGCCTTAACAACATCGGAAGCCTTCTCACATGCAACGCATGAGTACAAATGACAGCTCCGCTAGTGCACTGCCCTTTTATCCCTTGTGTACTCGATACTACTGCCATCTCTATATGTGCATCTCACTATCCCATGACTCTTCTCACCTGTATGTATTATTCTATACTCCGTTCATCATAAGAATAAAGCTGGTGTAAGCCGGCCGGAGTAGCCGAGCGGTTCTAGGCGCTACAGTCTGGAACCGGGCGACCGCTACGGTCGCTGGATCGAATCCTGTCTCGGGCATGGATGTGTGTGATGTCCTTAGGTTAGTTAGGTTTAAGTAGTTCTAAGTTCTAGGGGACTGATGACCTCAGATGTTAAGTCCCATAGTGCTCAGAGCCATTTGAACCATTATGAAAGCTGGTGTAAACAAACACATACGCGATTATTGGTCAGCAGCTGTAGCACACGCACACTGGTGTGGTTGCGCTCTTGGAAGTAGGTCCTGCTTAAGTATTAGATACGTTATTGCTCAGTTACGTTAAACGAAACTTTAAGGAATCCAAATGTATTAGCAGCCATCAACGTTTTTGTTAATCACGCTTTAGCTACGTAGCTTTTATTCAAAAAATCGTGTACAGTCACAACCTCTGCACTGTTGTGCTCTGATTGTCGCGGTGTTAATACGCAGTCTCAAAATGGCTTAGGCTGCTTCCTGTTCCGTAGTGAAACACGCGTGTGGAACTCGGCTAGAAAGAGCCGAGAAATAGGTTGTTCTTAATGTTTGTCATGAATTTACAGATATATTGGCTTTGAAGTTTTACGAGCTATTGTTTAGATGCAATTGAAACTTACATGCACATTTATGGAAAGGGGAATCGGTAGTGTACTAGCATAATAATATATTACATGGTGCGCTGGTTTTTCTCTTTCAATTTCAATTACCTACATCTCGTAATTGTAAAATTCATCATCATTTTTCTGAATCTAATTTAATTACATATTGCACTCGAAATTCCTGTTTTCATTTCAAATATAAATTCTCCGTTATCGATCTCTATAAAACACTGTTAATAAAGGTTGTTTAAATGAAGGAAACATAACAATTTAATTAAGGCAAAAATGAAAAATTAAATCCTCTTTATTTGGACTATGTCTATTGTTTTATACCACAGATGTAGGTATGTGTTGTAGAAACATGAAAAACAATCATTCTCACAGCATCGAGCAAATGCTGTATTTTTACTTTTGCCTCTGTACCATAAGAATAAAGCTGGTCTAAACAAACACAAACGCGATTATTGGTCAGGAGCCGTAGCACACGTACACCGGTGTAGTTGCGCTCATGGAAGTAGGTCCTAAGTATTACATACGTTATTGTTAAGTTACGTCAAACGAAACTTTAAGGAATTCAAATGTATTAGCAGACATCAATGCTTTTGTTAATCACCCTTTAGCTATGTACTTTTTATTCCAAAAATCGTGTACAGTCACAGCCTATGCACTGTTGTGCTCGGTTGTCGCGGTGTTAATACGCAGTGTGAAAATTGCCGAGGCTGCTTCCTGTTCTGTAGTGAAACACGCGTGTGGAACACGCCTAAAAAGTGCTGAGAAATGAGACGCCCTTAATGTTTGTCATGAATTTACAGAGATGGCTTTGAAGTTTTACGAGCTACTGTTTAGATACAACTGAAACTTACAGGAACATGTCGGTAGTGTAGTAGCATAATAATATATTACATGCTGCGTTGGTTCAAGCCTCTCCCAAAACAATCTCTTTTTCTCCTTCAATTTCAATTACCTACGTCTCGTAATTAATCATCATTTTTGTGAATTTAATGTAAGTGCATATTGCACGTGAAATTCCTGTTTTCATTTCTAATACAAATCCTCAGTTACCGATCTTTATAAAACACTGTTAATAAAGGTTGTTTAAATTAAATAACAAGTTAACTAAGGCGAAAATGAAAAACTAAATCCTCTTTATTTGGACTATGTCCGTTGTTCTATACCACAGATGTAGATATGTGTTGTAGAAACATTAAAACAATCATTCTGTCAGTATCGAGCAAATGGTGCATTTTTACGTTTGCCGCTGTCTCATTACAGTATGATACCAACAGAAATGATCCGGAGCCAGGCTAAGGGATTTGGCCCGAGAAATAACGAGACTGTTAAGCTGCCAGACTTTCTAACGCACGCCGTCTTTGCACAATCACTGCCGAACGTTGGCGGGATATACGAGGGCAGTTCAATAAGTAATGCAACACATTTTTTTTCTGAAACAGGGGTTGTTTTATTCAGCATTGAAATACACCAGGTTATTCCCCGATTTTTAGCTACACAACACTATTTTTCAACGTAATCTCCATTCAATGCTACGGCCTTACGCCACCTTGAAATGAGGGCCTGTATGCCTGCACGGTACCATTCCACTGGTCGATGTCGGAGCCAACGTCGTACTGCATCAATAACTTCTTCATCATCCGCGTAGTGCCTCCCACGGATTGCGTCCTTCATTGGGCCAAACGTATGGAAATCCGACGGTGCGAGATCGGGGCTGTAGGGTGCATGAGGAAGAACAGTCCACTGAAGTTTTGTGAGCTCCTCTCGGGTGTGAAGACTTGTGTGAGGTCTTGCGTTGTCATGAAGAAGGAGAAGTTTGTTCAGATTTTTGTGCCTACGAACACGCTGAAGTCGTTTCTTCAATTTCTGAAGAGTAGCACAATACACTTCAGAGTTGATCGTTTGACCATGGGGAAGGACATCGAACAGAATAACCCCTTCAGCGTCCCAGAAGACTGTAACCATCACTTTACCGGCTGAGGGTATGGCTTTAAACTTTTTCTTGGTAGGGGAGCGGGTGTGGCGCCACTCCATTGATTGCCGTTTTGTTTCAGGTTCGAAGTGATGAACCCATGTTTCATCGCCTGTAACAATCTTTGACAAGAAATTGTCACCCTCAGCCACATGACGAGCAAGCAATTCCGCACAGATGGTTCTCCTTTGCTCTTTATGGTGTTCGGTTAGACAACGAGGGACCCAGCGGGAACAAACCTTTGAATATCCCAACTGGTGAACAGTTGTGACAGCACTACCAACAGAGATGTCAAGTTGAGCACTGAGTTGTTTGATGGTGATCCGTCGATCATCTCGAACGAGTGTGTTCGCACGCTCCGCCATTGCAGGAGTCACAGCTGTGCACGGCCGGCCCGCACGCGGGAGATCAGACAGTCTCGCTTGACCTTGCGGCGATGATGACACACGCTTTGCCCAACGACTCACCGTGCTTTTGTCCACTGCCAGATCACCGTAGACATTCTGCAAGCGCCTATGAATATCTGAGATGCCCTGGTTTTCCGCCAAAAGAAACTCGATCACTGCCCGTTGTTTGCAACGCACATCCGTTACAGACGCCATTTTAACAGCTCCGTACAGCGCTGCCACCTGTCGGAAGTCAATGAAACTATACGAGACGAAGCAGGAATGTCTGAAAATATTCCACAAGAAATTTCCGGTTTTTTCAACCAAAATTGGCCGAGAAAAAAAAATGTGTTGCATTACTTATTGAACTGCCCTCGTAGAACGGCTCGTCATAAAGGAAGAGAAATTGCTGTGCCTGGGTGGCTTCCTGGATTCTGTTGTTGATCGACTCGTTATCAACATTGCATGTGACATTTGCAGTACTGAAACGCATTTCTCGGATTCGGATAAAGAAGGGACTAAGAGGTTGCCGGAGGACTGACTGTAAGTAATACTTTCAGGGGCATCAGTATTCAACAGTACAGTGAAGTCGCTGCAGTATGCTTTTGCATCACTCATAGCTCGCTCAGAAAAGTTACCGTGTGTTTAAGTTAGGAGTTTTCGTCAGTCTTGATTGCAATGAGAATACCGTGTCAGGTGAGAACGAGAGCATTTTATTTACATCTGGTCACCTAAGAAGCGCGCGCTACTGCTGGAGTTTCTCTGAGTATTATTTCATTCTCTTTAAAAACTAAATGACGTTCGAAGCTATATTGTTTCTTGGCTCATCTCTTTTTACGTCTGAACTGCAACTGCTCACATCATTGCTAGCTAATTCTAAATGACCAATTATAACTGAGCACATCACCGCTCTTAAACTTTACAAAATACAGTAAACCTGCTACTGAACACAAAGTGTCCCAATAATAAACAAATTCACACCCCAATATAATGTAATATACCTTGTGTGTTTACATTCCTAATTGTAACAATGTAATATTTGGTATTTATTAATACAGTAATGTCAAAAAAATATTTCTAATATCAAAATGTAACCCCCAAAGAAAACATCACTGTTGTACAAGCAAGAATTAGCGTCCAGTGCAACTGTTCACAAAAAACATTAAAAATTTATAATTTTGTAATAATGAGTATTCTAAATAATGCTAATTGTTGTCATGCAAGGCACTGACAAACCATAAAATGTGATTTATTATGCTAAAGAACAGTCTTACACAACAAAAAGCAAACGACATGTTTAACAATTCCAAAGACAAAATGTTCAAATGGCTCTGAGCACCATGGGACTCAACTGCTGAGGTCATTAGTCCCCTAGAACTTAGAACTAGTTAAACCTAACTAACCTAAGGACATCACAAACATCCATGCTCGAGGCAGGATTCGAACCTGCGACCATAATTCCAAAGACAATACCACAACTAAAGATCGTATGTAAGTACGTTGTATCTTAGTCCAGAATATTTGGTTCGTAAGAACTCAAGCTCCTTGTAAACAATAGCCAGTAGTTATCTGAAGATGGCCTAACAAGCCAAAAATTAGTTCATACAAATAAAAAATCAGCAGAACAAAAAAACCGCCTAAGAGTTATTCAACCCTCAAATCCCATGAGATTCAAGCAAACGCGGAAGAATGGATGGTGTAATGTTTACATCATGTTTATTTTTATGATGGAAATGAGTGTTTGGCGTCCTTGGCCGGGAGGCCCCTTACAGGGCAGGTCCGGCCGTCTTGGTGCAGGTTCGACGCCACATTGGGCAACCTGCGCGCCGGATGGGGATATGATACGATAATGAAGGCAACACAACACCCAGTCCCTGAGCGGAGAAAATCTCCGACCCAGCCGGGAATAGGACCCGGGCCCGTAGGATGGCAATCCATCACGCAAACTACGTGGCTGTTTTTTTTCCTTTATTAAAACAACCATATATGTACATAACCACAAAAACAAAATAATCAAGTACTGGAACTGTTTCAACACGAAGTGTATCCTACAATAGACTGAAGAACACATTTCAATATAGTGCCATTTGTAAGCTTACAAAATAGAACAAAAATAGGGCTGACAATAGCCTCTTCAGTCCAGACGGAGACATAGAACCAAAACGCAAACATATATACGGGGGCTATCCACAAAGTACATTACGTTTTGGAATTAAAAATAAATAAAGCATTGCAAAAAAATTTTATTATATACAGATGAAAGCCACACTTCAATACTACTTTTCTACATAGTTGCCATTTAAATTAAGGCACTTATCGTAGCGATGGACGAGCTTGGAAATTCCTTCGTCGTAAAATTCGGCCGCCTGCGCCTTCAACCACGTGGTTACCTCTTCTTGAAGCTGTGCGTCGTCATCAAAACGCTGCATAGCCAACCACTTCTTCATTGCTGGGAATAAGTGGAAGCCGCTCGGTGCCAGGTCGGGACTGTACGGCGGATGAGGAAACAACTCCCACTTAAAAGATTCGAGAACTTCACGAGTGGCATTTGCCGTGTGGGCCCGGGCGTTGTCGTGAATCAGCAAGATCTTTGAGCCCAACTTTCGCCTGCGCTTGTTTTGTATTGCTCTTCTGAGGTTGTGCAGACTTTGGCAATACCTTTGAGAGTTTATTGTAGTGCCTCTTTCCAGGAAATCGACAAAAATCGTATTTCTACCGGGTTACTGATTAACCACGTGGCTGAAGGCGGAGGCGGCCGAATTTTACGACGAAGGAATTTGCAATCTCGTCTATCGCTACGACAAGTGCCTTAATTAAAACGGCAACTATGGAGAAAAGTAGTATTTAAGTGTGGCTTTCATCTGTATACAATAAAAAAAATTTTGCAATACTTTATTTATTTTTAATTCCAAAACGTAATGTACTTTGTGGATAGCCCTCGTATAATTGACTATCTTGACTAGAATGGCAGTTCTGTCATTTGATTCATAACCGTCCAAACTCAAAGTGATTTGGAGCATACAAACGGATAACAAGACATGCACAGGAAACCTAGATTAATGAAAACGTCATAATGAAGTTAGTAACACCATTGAGAAGTCGGGAGCAGTCCTAGGAACAGGTGTAACCCATTATTCGTTGTGTATTTTGCTCTCTACATAGTCTTGCATATGATTTGTGTCCTTACCGGCATCGAGAATTACCCTACGCCTAACATGTTAGCAAACATTTTTCTGAAAATTGGGTAACGTTTCATCTTCCAACGTGCCGTTCTCATGTAAGCCTCGAAACTAATGAGATTACGAGGTGTGGCTAGAAAAAAACAGGACTGGTACTGGTGAAACAATAAAACGAATGCAATAAGGCTGAAAGTCGCGTGGCCTGTCACGTGACTCTCGCTCCGCCTACTGCTCGAGTTTCATCTGCCTCCTGCACTCAGTCTGCCCGTGGCGTCTGTGTTAAGTAGTTGACGTTTTTTCTGTGCGTCGGAAAATGTTGAGTGTACAGAAAGAACAGCGTGTTAACATCAAATTTTGTTTCAAACTAGGAAAATCTGCAAGTGAAACGTTTGTAATGTTACAACAAGTGTACGGCGATGATTGTTTATCGCGAACACAAGTGTTTGAGTGGTTTAAACGATTTAAAGATGGCCGCGAAGACACCAGTGATGACACTCGCACTGGCAGACCATTGTCAGCAAAAACTGAGGCAAACATTGAAAACATCGGTAAACTTGTTCGACAAGACAACAAGTCAACTCCTGTTAACTCAGACACTGCTCTGATTGTTAAACGGCGATCTTGTCGAACAAGTTTACCGATTTTTTCAATGTTTGCATCGGTTTTTGCTGACAATGGTCTGCCAGTGCGAGTGTCATCACTGGTGTCTTCGCGGCCATCTTTAAATCGTTTAAACCACTCAAACACTTGTGTTCGCGATAAACAATCATCGCCGTACACTTGTTGTAACATTACAAACGTTTCACTTGCAGATTTTCCTAGTTTGAAACAAAATTTGATGTTAACACGCTGTTCTTTCTGTTCTTTCTGTACACTCAACATTTTCCAACGCACAGACAAAACGTCAACTACTTAAAACAGACGCCACGGGCAGACTGAGTGCAGGAGGCAGATGAAACTCGAGCAGTAGGCGGAGCGAGAGTCACGTGACAGGCCACGCGACTTTCAGCCTTATTGCATTCGTTTTATTGTTTCACCAGTACCAGTCCGGTTTTTTTCTAGCCACACCTCGTATCTTCACTATTGTGGATGATGATCTATGTCAGAAACTGTCCTAACGTCCACTTCACGGTGTTGGTAGTGCGAAAATCGGCCAGAGCAGGATGTCGGCGCAGTGGCTGGCTGGGCTGCTGCGGGTAATCAGGCCCAGCCTCTGCTGCACCCATTTCCAGTCAATGACTTGACCACCACAAGTGAAGCGATGGCGTAAGGTGTCGACCAGACCACAGCGGACGCATTTATCACTGTCACATAAGCCGATTCTATGCAACCTTTCATTAGTGGGTATAACATCGTTGACCACTTTATACCATGTGGACGCCACCTCAGCAGTGCGGACGGTTAAACTTATGTTGTCCCAAACTGCCTTCCAATGAACACTCGGGTATTTAAGTTCAATGGGATTCTGGACTATTGGAGATGTCCATCTTTTTAATAACAGGTGCGTCGTCGGTAATTCCTGCGTGAAATAATGTCCATCAATATAGCTTACTTCAAGAAAAAAACTGCTTTACATTTCGTAGTTTGTAATGTATTTTACCTACATCAATGGGTGGGTGCATATCGGTGGGTTGTAAGGTTCGGAAGAGCCAACTGGTTACGCTGAGAGGTTCCTTGTCCAACAAATGGGTTGTTCGTTTAATATATAACGCAGTACACTTTCGGTTAATGTCAGGCATTGGCTATCGGGGCGGACATGAAGAACATAGTTACACGCGCCTCTGCTCATCGGGTGACGTTGTATCCCATTGTAACGTTTACTGGTGTTGGCGCAGCGGCAAAGTCTAATTACGTTTCGATGCTTCGATTTGATACTGGTATAGTATTTTAAATCTCCAGTAAGCTAAAAACAAAAAGTGTTGGAACGTCGTTGCAGCGCGTTCCCGTCGAAATTAAGCCGTACTGTAAAGGAATGGCAGCATACTTCGTTGTAGAGGACGGCGTGTAGTATCGGGGCTGCAGCGCATGCGCACAGAAGTGCACATCCGTGCGTCCCACTATAGTGGCCGTTCGTGTGCGGCTCTTGTGGGCCATCTTCCTGGCCCCGTCTTTCAGCAGGAATGCGGCCCGCGCACACTTTCTCCCACAGCCGTGCACCACTTGCTGGCTATAGCACAAGCCACGAGCCGAGGAAAGCGGAAAGCCGAAGAAGCAAAAAAATCCCCCCCCCCCCCCCCCCCGCCCACCCAGTTCCGCCGGCTCCAGGGAGCTGTGTGCTGGGCTTTTACACCGGGACTCCGGAACCCACCTGCTTACGGCGTGTTGCGGAGGGTATTTGTGGAGCCACTTCCATTTTTCCCATTAGTTAGTTCCATGTACCACGGATCATTTGTACGATTAATTGTAATGAAGTGGCACGACTCTGTTTATTTACTATCGAAGAATCCCGACGTTGTTCAGGTATTTAGTATTTATTTACGTCTGTGCGTCTACGACCGTACCACGCAGGTACTGGCCTTGTGGTGTATGTTTGTGACGTCATATATCCCGAACTATGAGTTGCAGAATGATATAATTTTGTAGGTAGATTCAGCGGCATACGTGGATACTGCCTGGAGATTATGTTGGTAATAGAGTTAGTGCTAAAGAAGTAATAAATTTAAACACCATACAGGGTGAAAAGTATTTAAATCGACAAACTCTGGGAAGTTGTAGGAGACACGAAAACAAATATTTTTCCCTAATGTCATTTTTTTTTTCCTATGAGGATTATTTAAACCGGTGGAGGCCGTATTACGCTCTTCAGTTGTTAGACGCCGTATTACAATCTACAGTTGTTAGAGGGTGTATTACGCTCTTCAGTTGTAGGCAACTGCAGCCCACCAGTGTAGCAGTGCATTGTCTCTGTTTACTAATGGAGCTATACACCTGGAGTGAGTACACTGATATGGTTGGAGCGTACTACGTAGCGCACCACAACGGACGAGCTGCACAGCGGGTTTATCAACAACAATATCCTAATCACTGTATCCCGCTTCATACGACCTTTGCTGCTGTGTACCAACGTCTGCGTGAGACCCGGTCATTTAGCAGATTACCTGGACAGGGCGCTGTCGCACGGTAAGAACGCTCCAATTTGAGGAAGTTGTCTTGCAGCATGTGGAACGGGATCCTTCAATCACCACTCGTACAATTGGACGTAACATGGGGACGAATCAGACGAATGTAAGAACAGTCCTTCGAGAGCAGTTGTTACGTCCATTTCATTTACAGCGTGTCCACGACCTGGAACCAGTTGATTATCCACCCAGAGCACAGTTTTTGCAGCGGTACCCGGAACAGTGTGACATGCATCCCACATTTCCATCCTCTGTGTTGTTTACCGATGAAGCAACGTTCGGGCGTGATGGAGTCTTCAACATGCACAATTCGCATGTTTGGAGTGAGGATAACCCACATCACTAGCGCTCATCAGGTGCGGTTCTTCGTTAATGTGTGGGTCGGTGTTGTTGGGGGGCTGTTTAATTGGGTCGTATCTGCTACCTAGGCCATTAAATGGCAGGCACTATTGCAATTTTCTCGCCAGAGCATTGCCAGAATTGCTGGAAGACGTCCCGCTCCCTACAAGACAACGCATGTGGTTCCAACTTGACGGGACGCCGGCACATTTCAGTTGTCGTGTGCGTCGATTCCTGGACCGACGGTTCCCAGAAACGTGGATTGGCAGAGGTGGTCCTGTACCATGGCCTGCTCGATCCCCAGATATGTGTCCTCTGGACTTTTTTGTGTGGGGAGAGATGCACAACCTTGTTTACGCAATTCCTGTTGCATCAGAAGAGGATCTGGTTGCCCGGATAGTAGCAGCAGCAGGAATAGATCAGGATACTCCTGGGGTTTTTGCCCGTGTCAGACAGAACATGAGCCGACGGTGTAACCTTTGTTTACGTGTCAATGGAGGCATTTTTGAAAATCTACTGTAATTGAAATTGGGTTGTGTTAATGTGTGGTCTCTTGGTCATAAAAAAATGGAAAAGTGTTTGTTGGTTTATTTACTTTGCCGCCAGAGAAATCCTCCTCTACCGGTTTAAATACTCCTCATAGGAAAAAATGACATTCGGGAAAAATATTTGTTTTGATGTCCCCTACAACCTCCCAGAGTTTGTCGGTTTAAATACTTTTCAGCCCGTATACTACGCGGAAGTTTTTCACGCTTCTCATTGTTTATGACGTCACATCTCCCGAATTATGTGTTGTACTATGATATAATTTTATAGGTACGTTCGGCGGCGTGCGTGGCTACTGTCTGAAGTAGGTGTTGTGAATGGAGTTAGTAGCAACGAATTAATAAATTTAAACATCGTGTACTATGCAGCAATTTTTCACGCTTCTCACTGTTTATGACGTCACACCTCCCGAATTATGTGTCGTACAATGAAATAATTTTAGAGGTACATTCAGCGGCATATGTGGATTCAGTATGTGAAATTTATTTGGAAATAGAGTTACGAACAAAGAAGTAATAAATTTAAATGTCACGCATGATGCGGCAGTTTTTCACGCACCTCATTGTGTACGACGTTATATCTGATGAACTATGTGCCGTACAATGACGTAATTTTACACCTAATCTCAGTGGTATTGTGGCATAGTACCGAGCTATTTTAAGACGCGCGAATCAAGCTGCGTCGGAGAGAGGTGGAGGGGATAGCGTCAGTTACGTTGGCGCGACATAGCATTTAGTTTTAACACTTCGCCGCCCGCAGACCTCGTACAAATTTATTCGCTTGGCTCCCCCAGCGCTAATTCGGATTACTTGGCTTGTCGCCGGCCGCTTGTCACCTTTGCGTTGATGACAAGCCTCAAACACGTATTTTTGCGCGCTTTAATTTTCCGGAAATGCTCTATTTTGCCGTATCGTTCCACAAACTCGAATTTTCTTTTCAAGTAACTTCTGTGCAAGTTCTACACATAATAATTATCCATGCAGGGGTGATGCCACTTTCCATCAGAAGGTGTCAATAAATCCATCACTATTTTTGCTAAAGGCTGGCCAGCGCCGGAATATATCTTGAATGAGGATATGTATCCCGTACTCGAATCACACAGCATCAGAGTGAGTATGCCGTATTTCGTAATTTTCGACGGATTGTAAACTTTACAATTTAACCGTCCACGCCACGGAATGATTCCTTCATCAAATGAGATGTTTTGACTTACATTAAACGTTTCTTAATACTTTTTTTAAAAAATAATCAGTTACGAATTGCACCTTGACAAGCCGGTCGGCATTATCCAGTTTATTGTTGCTGTCGGGAAAATATAAAAATGATAGTATTTGTCTGAATCGGTTGCGGGACATCGTTTTGCGAAATATCGGTGTATCTATCAGCGGATTCGATGACCAATAATCATCCATCCTTGCTTTTTTTTTTTTTACAATTTCCATAAGGATAGCAAGCCCAAACCATTTTATAAGTGCAGGGTTCCGTAACGTCGACAAATTTGGCATTTTTTAAAATCCATTTTCCTTCTATTGGAATTTTGATTGTAGTACTTGTTGCTTTCGTTGCTAATATACTCGCCGGCCGCTGTGGCCGAGCGGTTCTAGGCGCTTCAGTCTGGAACAGCGCGACTGGTACGGTCGCAGGTTCGAATCCTGCCTCGGACATGGATGCGTGTGATGTCCTTAGGTTAGTTAGGTTTAAATAGTTCTTAGTTCTAGGGGACTGATGACCTCAGATGTTAAGTCCCATAGTGCTCAGAGCCATTTCAACCATTTTTTTCCTAATATATTTAAATAGATTGTTCCCAGTATATAATTCTATGATATTCTCGAAGCTCTGTGTATCTTTGGGAAATATTTTTGGACCTGGGGATCCTTCAGATTTATTGTTGGTCCTCGGTAAATCAAAGTCTGACCACTTTGCACTGTCTTCTTCGTCTGATTCAGCCGAATCAGTTGGCAACCGTAAAGTTCACCGAATTCTTCTTGGACGTATTTCACTGTCTTCCGACGATCTGCTTCACTTTCATTTTTTTCATATCCAATGTCTTCTTTTCAATAGGCCAAGTCGTCCGGAACGCCAGACAAGACGCCCTCGCATTCATCGTAAATAATCCTATTGTCTCTTTCGCCTGCCGTGATGAAAGGGAACAAGTACTTATAAGAACAAACAACTTGTTGACGTGTGTAACTTATTGTTACCTTAACAAAACCCCAACAGAATGCAAAAGATACTAAAGTGCTGTAGCCGGCCACTGAGCGATACTACGCTCACGACGCCACTGTGATGTCGCCGGACGGCGTAGTGTTAATAGGGTGCTGGACCCCATAGCATCATGCGTACGCTGCCAGAGCATTTTATCAAAACGGTAGTTCGTGCCAGCTAGCACGCCCTGCATTCCGCAAACACTTCAACATTTACATCTACATCTACATTTATACTCCGCAAGCCACCCAACGGTGTGTGGCGGAGGGCACTTTACGTGCCACTGTCATTACCTCCCTTTCCTGTTCCAGTCGCGTATGGTTCGCGGGAAGAACGACTGTCTGAAAGCCTCCGTGCGCGCTCTAATCTCTCTAATTTTACATTCGTGATCTCCTCGGGAGGTATAAGTAGGGGGAAGCAATATATTCGATACCTCATCCAGAAACGCACCCTCTCGAAACCTGGCGAGCAATCTACACCGCGATGCAGAGCGCCTCTCTTGCAGAGTCTGCCACTTGAGTTTATTAAACATCTCCGTAACGCTATCACGGTTACCAAATAACCCTGTGACGAAACGCGCCGCTCTTCTTTGGATCTTCTCTATCTCCTCCGTCAAACCGATCTGGTACGGATCCCACACTGATGAGCAATACTCAAGTATAGGTCGAACGAGTGTTTTGTAAGCCACCTCCTTTGTTGATGGACTACATTTTCTAAGCACTCTCCCAATGAATCTCAACCTGGTACCCGCCTTACCAACAATTAATTTTATATGATCATTCCACTTCAAATCGTTCCGCACGCATACTCCCAGATATTTTACAGAAGTAACTGCTACCAGTGTTTGTTCCGCTATCATATAATCATACAATAAAGGATCCTTCTTTCTATGTATTCGCAATACATTACATTTGTCTATGTTAAGGGACAGTTGCCACTCCCTGCACCAAGTGCCTATCCGCTGCAGATCTTCCTGCATTTCGCTACAATTTTCTAATGCTGCAACTTCTCTGTATACTACAGCATCATCCGCGAAAAGCCGCATGGAACTTCCGACACTATCTACTAGGTCATTTATATATATTGTGAAAAGCAATGGTTCCATAACACTCCCCTGTGGCACGCCAGAGGTTACTTTAACGTCTGTAGACGTCTCTCCATTGTTAACAACATGCTGTGTTCTGTTTGCTAAAAACTCTTCAATCCAGCCACACAGCTGGTCTGATATTCCGTAGGCTCTTACTTTGTTTATCAGGCGACAGTGCGGAACTGTATCGAACGCCTTCCGGAAGTCAAGAAAAATAGCATCTACCTGGGAGCCTGTATCTAATATTTTCTGGGTCTCATGAACAAATAAAGCGAGTTGGGTCTCACACGATCGCTGTTTCCGGAATCCATGTTGATTCCTACAGCTTAGATTCTGGGTTTCCAAAAACGACATGATACTCGAGCAAAAAACATGTTCTAAAATTCTACAACAGATCGACGTCAGAGATATAGGTCTATAGTTTTGCGCATCTGCTCGACGACCCTTCTTGAAGACTGGGACTACCTGTGCTCTTTTCCAATCATTTGGAACCCTCCGTTCCTCTAGAGACTTGCGGTACACGGCTGTTAGAAGGGGGGCAAGTTCTTTCGCGTACTCTGTGTAGAATCGAATTGGTATCCCGTCAGGTCCAGAGGACTTTCCTCTGTTGAGTGATTCCAGTTGCTTTTTTATTCCTTGGACACTTATTTCGGTGTCAGCCATTTTTTCGTTTGTGCGAGGATTTAGAGAAGGAACTGCAGTGCGGTCTTCCTCTGTGAAACAGCTTTGGAAAAAGGTGTTTAGTATTTCAGCTTTACGCGTGTCATCCTCTGTTTCAATGCCATCATCATCCCGTAGTGTCTGGATATGCTGTTTCGAGCCACTTACTGATTTAACGTAAGACCAGAACTTCCTAGGATTTTCTGTCAAGTCGGTACATAGAATTTTACTTTCGAATTCACTGAACGCTTCACGCATAGCCCTCCTTACGCTAACTTTGACATCGTTTAGATTCTGTTTGTCTGAGAGGTTTTGGCTGCGTTTAAACTTGGAGTGAAGCTCTCTTTGCTTTCGTAGTAGTTTCCTAACTTTGTTGTTGTACCACGGTGGGTTTTTCCCGTCCCTCACAGTTTTACTCGGCACGTACCTGTCTAAAACGCATTTTACGATTGCCTTGAACTTTTTCCATTAACTCTCAACATTGTCAGTGTCGGAACAGAAATTTTCGTTTTGATCTGTTAGGTAGTCTGAAATCTGCCTTCTATTACTCTTGCTAAACAGATAAACCTTCCTCCCTTTTTTTATATTCCTATTAACTTCCATATTCAGGGATGCTGCAACGGCCTTACGATCACTGATTCCCTGTTCTGTACATACAGAGTCGAAAAGTTCGGGTCTGTTTGTTATCAGTAGGTCCAAGATGTTATCTCCACGAGTCGGTTCTCTGTTTAATTGCTCGAGGTAATTTTCGGATAGTGCACTCAGTATAATGTCACTCGATGCTCTGTCCCTACCACCCGTCCTAAACATCTGAGTGTCCCAGTCTATATCTGGTAAATTGAAATCTCCACCTAAGACTATAACATGCTGAGAAAATTTATGTGAAATGTATTCCAAATTTTCTCTCAGTTGTTCTGCCACTAATGCTGCTGAGTCGGGAGGTCGGTAAAAGGAGCCAATTATTAACCTAGCTCGGTTGTTGAGTGTAACCTCCACCCATAATAATTCACAGGAACTATCCACTTCTACTTCACTACAGGATAAACTACTACTAACAGAGACGAACACTCCACCACCGGTTGCGTGCAATCTATCCTTTCTAAACACCGTCTGTACCTTTGTAAAAATTTCGGCAGAATTTATCTCTGGCTTAAGCCAGCTTTCTGTACGTATAACGATTTCAGCTTCGGTGCTTTCTATCAGTGCTTGAAGTTCCGGTACTTTACCAACGCAGCTTCGACAGTTGACAATTACAATACTGATTGCTGCTTGGTCCCCGCATGTCCTGACTTTGCCCCGCACCCGTTGAGGCTGTTGCCCTTTCTGTACTTGCCCAAGGCCATCTAACCTAAAAAACCGCCCAGCCCACGCCACACAACCCCTGCTACCCCTGCTACCGGTGTCATCTGCCTGTGCGATTAAAAAGTGAGTCGAGAACTTTGAGGAGGCGGCGACAGCGACAAAGAAGAAATCTGGGACACCAAAAACTGTGCGCGCACTTGAAAACATCGAGCGTGTAGGAGTTGCCATTGAGAGAAGCCCTCGTCGCTCAGCTCGCAAGCACAGTACTACATTTGGGATTTGAAACAGAATTGTAAGAAGAATGTCGCACCGAGATTTGCACTTTCACGCCTACAAAATCCAAAGAGTTCTGCTTAGAATTTTTGGAGATAATTGAGCAAGATGAGCATATTGTAAACCGATTGTGGCCGGCTGGGGTGACCTAGCGGTTCTAGGCGCTACAGTCTGGAACCGCGCGACCGCTACGGTCGCAGGTTCGAATCATGCCTGGGACAGTAGTTCTAAGTTCTAGGCGACTGATGACCTTAGAAGTTAAGTCCCACAGTGCTCGGAGCCATTTGAACCATTTTTAAACCGATTGTGGATGAGTGATGAAGCTCACTTCCATCTCTCCGGTTATGCAAACAAGCAGAAGTTCCGATTTTGGAATGACGTTAATCCTATAGAACTGGATCAGCAACCATTGCATTCCGAAAAAGTTGCTGCGTGGTGCGCCATGTCTTCATTAGGGATCATAGGGCCATACTTTTTTGAAGATGGCCTCTGCAGTACTGTAACAGTGACTTTGCAGAGATACGCAGACGTGTTGGAAAAGTTTTTTCTCCACAACTTGCACACTACGAAGCGAACGATGAGACGTTTTTCCAGCAGGACGGAGCAACCTCCCACACTGCTTGAGTAAGCACGAATATTATCAATCGTTTCTTTCCAAATCATGTGATCTCCCGAAATGGGGATACTGCATGGCCCTCTCATTCACCGGTCCTCACAACGTGTGACTTTTTCTTCTGGGGTTATCTGATAGGCAAAGTCTACCAAGATAATTCTCCTCGAAGAATTGAAGCCCTGAAAGAGCGGATCCGACAACAAGTTGTTCAAATCCCACTGGCACTGCTGGGCAGTGTGATGAGTCACTCCGAGGTCCGGCTGGAGGAATGTGTGCATCTAAACGGACGCCACCTGGAACAACAAATACCGAAACAAAAAACATAACAATCACAACAAGGGCCCCCCACGCTCGGGGTGCAAAGGGTTGGCGACGCCCCCCGCTCCCTCCCCCCACCCACACAGCTCTTAGGCAAACGAAAAAATGTAGTGCAGTCAGGTGCTAATCTATCGAGACACTGATTTAAAATTAAGTATTAAGCAGGTTTATAACTGGGTCATAATTGGAACTTCTTTATGGCCACTTGCAAGCCTACATTCATCTTCCAAAATATTAAAAATACTCCAGACCCCCGAGACCATCTCCCCCCCCCCTTTTCTAGAAACAGTCTTTCGCGTGCCCTTGAATCACCGTAATAATAATTTGCAGTAATAATAAAAATAATAATTGGCAATTATAATAACATCAAGAAATCGAAAAAAAATGGTTCAAATGGGTCTGAGCACTATGGGACTCAACATCTATGGTCGTAAGTCCCCTAGAACTTAGAACTACTTAAACCTAACTAACCTAAGGACATCACATACATCCATGCCCGAGGCAGGATTCGAACCTGCGATCGTAGCGGTCGCCCGGTTCCTGACTGAGCGCCTAGAACCGCTAGACCACCGCGGCCGGCAAGAAATCGAAAAGGAAGAGAGGAAGAGCATTAGGGAAATTTTTGGCGCAAGACATACCAAAGACGGCTACACGCTACAATCAATCAAAACAGTAGAAAAGTTTTCAAACACAGAAACTGACATTAAGAAAAGGCGAATGAAATTCCTCGTGTCATCTGATCAGACTACCAGAAAAACGACTGATAGTGCACTATGCAATATCGCTTAAGAACTCAACACGAGCATCACTTAAGAACTCAACACCTTGGCTGAACGAACTCGAAAGGACAGCAAAAACACAAACATTAGATCAGCCGACATTTTAGAATGAGACACCTTCAGACGCAAGGTACACGAATTGGGAAGTTACATCAGAGCAACCAAAACATAAACAGTACAGACCAAAGTAGTCGGAAGAAAGTAAACAAGCCTTCTCGAAAACAATAAAAGACACTAGGAACAATAAGAAGAACCTGAAGAAAAGTTGATTTAATTATTGTGAGAAGTTGCTAATAATAATAATAATAATAATAAGAAGAAGAAGAACACGAAATTGCAATCCAAGCTCCTATTTTCACAGAATTAAGTGGTTCCTCATGAATACACAATGGATTTGCACTACTCCACATACGAGAATTTTGCGAGTTCATGTACTCGGAAAAATGAAACCACGCCTCATCAGTGAAAAACGTTTTATTAAGAATATCCCTTCCGTTTTGTTGAACGAAATTTTTGAACTATTGACAATAATGCAGTTTCTTGCCATCATCAGTATTTTTCAGGTCTTGCACGACTGTCAGTTTCTATGAGGAAACTTCTAATTTTTTCCTTACAGCTGTGTGGGCCGTTCCGACACTAACATCGATTTTCTGGGCGAGTTTACTTTTGTTCGGGCTCATGGACATATTATCGCAAATATCGAGTAGTTTTTCCTCAGACGAAACGCTACGACGACCACTTCTCGGTGCATCTGTCACTGAACCCGTACTTCGAAATTTGTTAATCAAATCTCGTACAGTATCGCGATGTGGGAATGTTGTTTCCGGGAAAACTGAATTAAATGTTTGACTAACTGAAACTGTGTATTTACCGCCAGCTTTGAACACTTATTTGACTAAAACGGTTCAAATGGCTCTGAGCACTATGGGACTTAACTGCTGAGGTCATCAGTCCCCTAGAACTTAGAATTACTTAAACTTAACTAACCGAAGGACATCACACACATCCATGCCCGAGGCAGGATTCGAACCTGCGATCGTAGCGGTCGCGCGGTTCCAGACTGAAGCGCCTAGAACCGCTCGGCCACTTAGACCAGCTATTCGACTAGAAACACACGTTCTTTAATGGTTAGCATTTTAACAGTGACAAAAACGAAACAAACGAACAAAGGAACTACACTTAAACGTTCACGTCAACACGTGTAACGACACACACCAACGATACTACTGACGCTGGCTGAGATAACGAAGCAGTGGAATGTTGGGAGAGTCCACTTATAGGGAAGTAACCCAGCCAGGCGAACAATCATACGGTACGCGCGGCTAACAATCATACGGCACTGCTGAGAAACTTTTTGAACACCCCGTACATCTACGCACAGGTCAGGCAGTTCGCGTAAATAACGGGCCGCTGATTTGGTTCTATGGTGATGGACTTACATCACACGAATCAGGTCGCCGAGACATCAAACTGAGTTCACTAAAATCGTCCTCAAAACACTGTAGAACGGTTCTGGCTCCGAGACTGCTGAAAGATGATATCGCCGTCGGGGAAAACATCGGGCATGAAGGGATACGGGCCATTCGCAGCTGTCAGCATGTCTTCGATTACTTCCATAGGTTCCATGCAAGACCAGGAGAATGTCTCCCATAGCATAATACCGTTCCCACCAGCCTCCATTCGTGGCCCGCTGCAAGTTTCGAGCAGCCGTTCACCTTCATTACGTCGTTTGTGGAGACGACCATCGATCTAGTGTCGCAAAAATGTGGTTCACCCGCAGAGTCGACATGTTTAGATTGATCGACGGTCGAATACCGATGGTCCCGTGGCCACTGCAATCGTATTTGACGATGTCACTGGGTCACGATGTGAAAAAGTAGTGGTGGCCTGCGGTGGGCCTCCATATTCAACACTGAACAATTACCGGCGTGCTCCAAAAGAGTTCTGCATGCACCAGCATTGAGCTCCTTTGGCAGAGATGCCACAATCCACCATTTACCCTACTGTACAGACCAGACAAGCCTCCGAACCCCACGTTCTGCGAAGAGTCGTGGACGTCCAGCCACTTAGCGCCTAGCGGTAGTTTCACTGTCCTATCTCTTTCTGTAGATGTCACGACAATACGACGTGAACGTTCGGCCAACATCTCCGTTTCCGAGATACTCGTCCACAGGCTCTGTGTAATAATAATATGCCTTTTGTCAAAGTCGCCCATCTCGATGGATTTCCCCATTTTCAGTCCATATCTTCACTAGGGTGATCCCCCGTCTGTGTCTGCTCCGCTTACATATCTTTGTTACCGCAATACGTGTCCGCGCCACCATGCGCCATCCAATGTCGCAGCGGGCAGTGGTCATAACGTTTTGGCCTGTCAGTGTAGACAGCGCCGTGGATTTACGCAGGTTCGTCACAGTTCCAGCCGCCGTCCCTTGAGCCGTAATAGTGTTGAGGATCTGTGCAACCTCCTCCAGAAAACGAACCAGCAGCAGCAGGTCATCTGCGTATGTGCAACATCGGTAAGTGTAGGTGCGTTAAGGTCAGTACACCTGTGCCATCAGCAGCCTATGACAGGCTGGGGTACCCCTCCATAAAGGTACAAGAGTAGGAGGCAGCCTTGGCGGACCGATCGTTGGATCTGTATCGCACTCGCCAAATGCTCATTGACCTGGACCACCAGTCGCGCGCCGAAAGACGCTGATGAACCGAGCAGGGAAGCCCGTCTGTCCTAAGACAGAATATATAAGTACGTGGCGCTGTTAAAATCTACGGTTACGATCGCCGCACGAAGTCTTCAAGCCCTTGCCAGCGCAACCGCGTGACGACAGTCTCCAGTGGCTGACTGGACCTTATCTGCGCCGCCTGGGGTACCATGCACAGTGGAGAGGACACATGGTAAGGGGGTCTGCAGTGGAAAAACCTTGTAATCAGTATTCAATAAACTTTTATGGCGGTAGTGGGCCTTAATAAATGGAGGCGTCAGTTTATGAACGAGACCAACAACGCCCTCGGCAAAATCTTGCGGAATAGCAGCTGCAGATGTGGTCAGTTCATCCTGTAGACATGAGACCTTAAAACGTATGAAAAAATTCAGTAGGGAGTCGGTCGATAGCTTGTGACTTGCACAGCGCACCTCTGGATTTATTTATTATTTAGCGTATGCGGTTTTCAAGTACATATGGTTTCATGTTTAAATACATACAGACAGATAAAGATAAAATCAACATACATTATAACACATAAATAATTTCTCGTCTTATGGACATTCAATTAAGGATAAAGTAGGCATACACAGGTTGTTACAATAAGGTATCTTGTCATAGATAAGATAAAATTATTATATAGAAATTGTTGCTGTAAGGTCATTCAGCAATTACATGTATGGAATCTATAGAGTCTCTTTAAAGTTCTATGTCTAGGTTTTCCATCCACTCGACGGCTGCGGGGGAGGCTGCATAAAGTTCTCGAATGGATCCTTTAAATGCACGTTTAGGGCATTCCTGAATGATGTCCTGGATCGTTTGCTCTGGACGTCCACAATCGCACTGTGATGAATCTCGTATGCCCCATCTACAGAGCATCTCGCCACTTCTGCCATGACCAGTTCTGAGTCTATTGCGTATAACCCAAGTTCTTCTTGGGAGGTCTGTACCAGGTAGGTTTCCACCAGGTGATATTTCATTGCAGTTCTTGGATAGTCCAGTCTGAGACCACTCATTTTTCCATGAATCCATAGCATCGTAAGACGTAGCGATAAGGTTTTGAGCTGTTCTCCATGGTGGTCTTCTAGATCTTAGTCGGGAAAGATTCGGGGCAATGTCCTGATGGATTGGAAGGAGATTCATTAACTAAGGCAGTTTGCCGCCTAAGATGTGGTGGAGCTATACTGCAGAGAACAGGAATCCAAGGTAGTGGGGTGGATTTAATGGTCCCAGTTATGGTTCTCATGGTATTGTTTAGTTGAGTATCCACTTTAGACGTGTGGCTGCTGTTGAGCCAAACAGGGCTGCAATATTCCGCAACAGAGTATACCAGCGCTACAGAAGAAATCTTCAGAATATGTACATCAGTTCCCCAGCTAGTATTGGCGAGCTTTTGAATAATATTATTTCTAGTACGTATCTTAGCAGCATTATCTATTAGATGTGGTTTGAATGTAAGCGATCTATACAATTTAATACCACCTCTGGAGATAGCGGTAATAACGCCTTCGGATATGAAAGGTTCCATTAACGTAACCCCCTTCACAGGAGTGTGGGTAAGTGGAACGTCCACGGCGACAGGATCGAAGTCCATGAAGGCCCCGTCATAGGCGCAGTACACTCGGCGACAATGTCCGACAAAGCTGTCGACCATGTCCACTTGGGAGGTGACCCGCTATGCACAGTTGTTGATGTTTGGTTTGTGGGGCGCTCAACTGTGCTGCCATCAGTGCCCATACAAAGTCCCAATTTTTTGACAATCAAATCTTTTACACGGTCCAGTCTAGCCACTGTCACGAATGATGATGATGAAATGTTGAGGACAACATAAACACCCAGTCCCCGGGCAGAGAAAATCCCCAACCCGGCGGGGAATCAAACCCAGGATCTCGTGATCCAGAGGCAGCAACGCTAGCCACTAGAACAACACGCAGTGACCGACGAGTTCGGTGACTACGTTTTGTCTGCGATGTCTGCGATCGTGCACAGTATGGGGCATAGAGGGATTCCCCACACTGTATCACATTTGCGGGCACACATCTCAGCCTCTTTAGTTTCTTGCAAATACTCGCTATTAGATTCGCCTTAATCATGGTGCGTTGAGTTTGTCCGTCAAGGTCACAGACTGCGCTGAAGTAGAAGTCTGTAGTGTGCCTGTGCCAAGCGGCCATTTTCGTGCTGCAAGTGATGAAGGTACGTTGGAGCATCGGTTTGGCACATTCCAACCACCAGTCCACTACCGATGTGTAGGAACAGAGAAACAGTTCACACCTTCTCTGCATTGGCAACAATCACGATCCTACAGATGTTGAGCGTTGAATTTCCATGGTGCCTGACTACTCCAAACCTCCCGGTGGGGAAGGAGCAGTGTACATATATACGAACAGTGGTTAGAGAACACCACAGGCCAGCGCTTCTAGTATGATAAAAGAAAAAATGAATTAAATGTATTTCAATTTTTTCAATTTTAATCTAATAATTATATATACACTCCTGGAAATGGAAAAAAGAACACATTGACACCGGTGTGTCAGACCCACCATACTTGCTCCGGACACTGCGAGAGGGCTGTACAAGCAATGATCACACGCACGGCACAGCGGACACACCAGAAACCGCGGTGTTGGCCGTTGAATGGCGCTAGCTGCGCAGCATTTGTGCACCGCCGCCGTCAGTGTCAGCCAGTTTGCCGTGGCATACGGAGCTCCATCGCAGTCTTTAACACTGGTAGCATGCCGCGACAGCGTGGACGTGAACCGTATGTGCAGTTGACGGACTTTGAGCGAGGGCGTATAGTGGGCATGCGGGAGGCCGGGTGGACGTACCGCCGAATTGCTCAACACGTGGGGCTTGAGGTCTCTACAGTACATCGATGTTGTCGCCAGTGGTCGGCGGAAGGTGCACGTGCCCGTCGACCTGGGACCGGACCGCAGCGACGCACGGATGCACGCCAAGACCGTAGGATCCTACGCAGTGCCGTAGGGGACCGCACCGCCACTTCCCAGCAAATTAGGGACACTGTTGCTCCTGGGGTATCGGCGAGGACCACTCGCAACCGTCTCCATGAAGCTGGGCTACGGTCCCGCACACCGTTAGGCCGTCTTCCGCTCACGCCCCAACATCGTGCAGCCCGCCTCCAGTGGTGTCGCGACAGGCGTGAATGGAGGGACGAATGGAGACGTGTCGTCTTCAGCGATGAGAGTCGCTTCTGCCTTGGTGCCAATGATGGTCGTATGCGTGTTTGGCGCCGTGCAGGTGAGCGCCACAATCAGGACTGCATACGACCGAGGCACACAGGGCCAACACCCGGCATCATGGTGTGGGGAGCGATCTCCTACACTGGCCGTACACCACTGGTGATCGTCGAGGGGACACTGAATAGTGCACGGTACATCCAAACCGTCATCGAACCCATCGTTCTACCATTCCTAGACCGGCAAGGGAACTTGCTGTTCCAACAGGACAATGCACGTCCGCATGTATCCCGTGCCACCCAACGTGCTCTAGAAGGTGTAAGTCAACTACCCTGGCCAGCAAGATCTCCGGATCTGTCCCCCATTGAGCATGTTTGGGACTGGATGAAGCGTCGTCTCACGCGGTCTGCACGTCCAGCACGAACGCTGGTCCAACTGAGGCGCCAGGTGGAAATGGCATGGCAAGCCGTTCCACAGGACTACATCCAGCATCTCTACGATCGTCTCCATGGGAGAATAGCAGCCTGCATTGCTGCGAAAGGTGGATATACACTGTACTATTGCCGACATTGTGCATGCTCTGTTGCCTGTGTCTATGTGCCTGTGGTTCTGTCAGTGTGATCATGTGATGTATCTGACCCCAGGAATGTGTCAATAAAGTTTCCCCTTCCTGGGACAATGAATTCACGGTGTTCTTATTTCAATTTCCAGGAGTGTATATTGTGTTTCGCACTATAATGCCGTGTTCCCAGTTTGGCACAGCTTTGCCACAGGAAACACGAAAGCGGTCGAAGACGTCCGTCTTCTGGTCGGCTCCTGATCGTTGTCAGAAGGAGGCTAGTTTTTGAATACGCAAAGACTTCTATTACTTGGAAAAGAACAACCCGGATTGCTTTACGTAATCCGTATGAATTTTATAATTACCTAAGGGACCTTTACCAATGAACAGTGAAAAATAAATGCATTTGCAAATGAAATCATTCATAAATGGGGCTGCTATGAGTTGTATAGAAGACAAGGAGCGGCCTTCTGTCTTCGACCAGGATGCCGCAGTATTCTCTGCTGTAGTAAAGGCTGTTTCATATTTATAAAAATAATATGGCACGGAGGATAAAAAAGTATAAAGGAAAAGAATAGAATAAGAAATCTGGTAAACACTAAATATATTTAAATAATTCTCACAAGCAATTAGGGCTTATTTATAAAGAGTATAACTTACATAAGTAATTTTGTAACTGTATGGTGCGATCGGATTTCAGGCTTGTCACCGAGCGAGGTGGCGCAGTGGTTAGCACACTGGACTCGCATTCGGGAGGACGACGGTTCAATCCCGCGTCCGGCCACCCTGATTTAGGTTTTCCGTGATTTCCCTAAATCGCTTCCTTTGAAAGGGCACGGCCGACTTCCGTCCCCGTCCTTCCCTAATCTGATGAGACCGATGACCTCGCAGTTTGGTCTCTTCCCCCAAAACAACCAACCAACCAACCAGGCTTGTCCTGTGCTAGCTTCTTGGTTCACGTTTTTGTCACAAATTACAGTCATTGCTTTTCTCCTTCCTTCGAGACAATTCTTGCACCATTCAACACCATAACAATAACTTGCCGGTTTACAGTATCGAACATAAATTACTTGAATTTTATTAATTAATAACTGTTGTCTGCACGCTGGCAAGACCGCTCACTTTTATGGCTTAAAGACGACCTTCTTTACGCTTTCACATTACAAGCAGAAGTACGATAAAATCTGAAAATCTACAAAGGTTTTTACTGTGATCTTTTATTTAGATCGAAGCGGAACACTCAGTTCAGCTACTGTTAAAATGATTCTTTGACTCAGCAATCAATGTATTAGCGTCCGCGCTAGAGACGCATCTTTACAGTTACGTAAATTATATGAAACAAATGTCTTTCAGAGAATAGGTCTTATCTCATAAGTTGATCATGTAATACACAGCTAGATGAAGGCCTTTCCAAGGATACTCACAGCTTTCATACGACGGAAAGCCCAATAATATTACACGCTTTACAACGAGCACCGCCTCAACCAGCGCAAAGGAGACATAATTTCAGTGTAACTGACTTGCTGAATGGCGTGAAACGTAAATCACAGGTCGTCTGTGCACCATACCTCCCAGGTATCGCGCAGGGCTAGATCACGAACACTGTGACGCAGCTCACAGCACATTGTAAAATTCGGCTATCTGTCTTTCCGGTATGAGTCCCTTCCAAAGAGAAGACGTTCGTGTCAGCCTAAGAACAGAGGGGGAAACCCCAATGCGTAAAATCGTGCCCATTCATGCCGACGCACTGTGACAGAAGGCGCATAGACATTAATGACGCGCGTAGAGTGAATGTAAACGCCATACCCCTGACAGACGGGAGATACATGACGTCATCAATCCGGATGTCTTCACATACATACACAACCACTCCACGGTCAAGGTGATCGCCATGAGAGGCACACAAATATCCTGCTATCCGGGGTAGCGCTGCTAAATGCGCCTCCAGTAATAGTGCAATGTCTAGTTCCGAAGCCCACATCACTTCTTTCAGGAGATGGATCCTGACGCTCTGGCAGGCGCCGTTGCCATTCAGCGTCGCGACACAGTAAGTGGGGGGGCTGCGGCCTACCGTGCTGGTGAGCTACAGGCGCTGTGAAGATGCTGGGGCACCCAGCAGCAGCAGCAGCTGCCGGGGCCCCTCACTCGACGCAGAAGTTAACGTCAGCTGGACGCCTCCGTTGACGGTGGAGACTGCTGTACGGGACGCACTGTTTCATCAAAATCCTCGCTCTGCGCCAGTGGTGACTCCGTCGCCTTGGTAACCATATGCTCAACGCCTCCTGATACCGCCAGATCGGATGGTATGGTTGCTTCTTTCGTAGCTGCCTCAGAGATAGGAACATTCCGTTCCTCTGATGCCACTGAGGGCCGCCGTTCCACAGACTCACTGACGACGCCGTCTCATACGCTGAAACGATGATTTGCTCAACAGGTGGTGGTGGCTCACCTGAACAGGGAGAAGAGTCCCGTTCCGACGTCGTAGGGAACCTCCTTTTGCGTCGCTTAGGCGAGCGTTGTTTTCGCAATCGTCCTTCCGTGTCCGAAGATGGGAGGGACTCGCGCTGGTCAGACAGAAAGCCCACCGTCGGGACAACCAGAGAATGGAATCACGTTCTACATCTGCGTCGGCCACGGGCGCAGCCGGAGCAACCACCGGAACTGAGGACATGGCTGTCGTCACTTTGTCAGTCACCTCATACATAATCGGCTCAAGAAAGACTGGAACACTGTCCATCAGCTCTTCATGGAAACTGGAAATTTGTGGTAAGTACCTATGGGACCAAACTGCTGAGGTCATCGGTCCCTAGGCTTACACACTAGTTAATCTAGCTTAAACTAAAGCTAAGGGCAACGCACAACCCATGTCCGAGGGAGGACTCGAACCTCCGACGGGGTGAGCCGCGCAAATCGTGGCAAAGCGCCTCAAACCGTGCGGCTACACTTCGCGTATGTCTGTTGTGATTCCGCCTGCTACCGAGCGTCGGCTGGCAACTTAATCGCCGTCGCATACAGTTCTAAGCCAAAACATTTTGACAGCTGCCCACCCCGAAGTTGAATGCCGCCTGATGGCGTTGCATGCACGTGACGCGGTAACAAAATTACGCAAGCACACGAAGATGTGGGCTGAAAATGACGAAATCCATTGAGATACGTGACTTTGACAAACGGCAGATTATTATTACGCAGAGACTGTGAACGAGTAACTCGAAAACGGCGAAACTGTGTTCACGTGCTACTGTCGGGAGCAAAAAAATGGTTCAAAAGGCTCTGACCACTATGGGACTTAACATCTGTGGTCATCAGTCACCTATAACTTAGAACTACTTAAACCTAACTGACCTAAGCACATCACACACATCAATGCACGAGGCAGGATTCGAACCTGCGACCGTAGCGGTCACGCGGTTCCAGACTGAAGCGCCTAGAACCACTCGGCCACACCGGCCGGCCGTCGGGAGCATCTACCGAAAGAAGGACAGTGAAACTACCACTAGGCGCTAAGTCCTTGGAAGTCCACGACTCTTCACAGTACTTGGGGTTTGGAGGCTTGTCTGTTCCTTAAAGTAGGCATCTCTGACGAAAGAACGCAATGCTGGTGCACGAGCCAGAGTTTCGCAGCACACCATTCATCGTGCATTGTTGAACGTGGAGCTCCGCAGCAGACCATCCCTACATGTATACATGTTGACCCATCTATGTCGTCAGTTAGGATTGCAGTGGCCATGGAACAATCGGGATTCGACCGCCGATCAGTGGAAACGTGTCGGCTCTTCGGTGAAACACGTTTTTGCTACGCCGTCTTCGTGGTGAACGGTGGCTCGAAACGTACAGCACCCCAAACACGGAGGCTGGTGGGAGCAATATTATGCTATGGGAGACATTCTCCTGCACTCTGTGGTAGTATTCATAGACACGCGGACAGCTGCGAACCACCTAAATACTTTCATTCTTGGTGTCTTCCCCGACAGCGATGTCGTCTTTAAGCAGTGTAATTCTCCGTGTCTCGGAGCCAGAACCGTGCCACTATTTACTCGAATTACGTGGTCTGTGCGTAGACATCTAATACGACATACCTCTACAAACCTACCAGCAAACTGTCGGATCCATGATAATAGGAATCAGTCATGCATCTCATTCCAAAGGCGCACAAACAAGCTATTAAGCAGGTGGTCATTAAGTTTTGGCTCGTCAGTGTATTGACCGGAAGTATCATAGACGGCCAGGAAAGTACCTCTCCTTCAGTTGGTAATTGCGTTATCCTTCGCTGCAGACATTCAAATCTGGCATGGTCCTCTCTTCCACACTCAGAACAAGTATGCGTCTGTCTGTCATAAATGATTATGGCCTGACATCCGCTGGTGGTCAGATAAGACGGAACATGACTACATAGATCTATTGTTATCTGATGTACCCCGATAAGAATGGCGCATGTGCGTGAGTCCAGCTTTCTGCCTTATGATCATGTACAGCTCTGTGAGGCGGCGGGTTAATAATATTAATCAGTCGTAAGTAATAGGAGGAAATGTTGGAAATATTAGAATATTGTTGAATTGCTGCAAATATTGGAATATTGTTCACCGTCTTTTACGGGTGCCTGGAAACTATGTGGTCAGCCAGAAAGTGATGGAGAACATACTGACCACAGTTCCCAGTTCACAAGGCCACATTCTTGTCCAGCTCACTTAAAGAAATGTTTCTGGTCTCTATTTGCTCAGCGGGATCAGGACTATGGTTATAAATGAAGATTTTTGAGTTCTAATTGATACATATATTTCATAAAGTTTCACATGCGCAACATTGTACACTACTGGCCATTAAAACTGCTACACCACGAAGATGAGGTGCTACAGACGCAAAATTTAACTGATAGGAAGAAGATGCTGTGATATGCAAATGATTAGCTTGTCAGAGCATTCACACAAGGTTGGCGCCGGTTGCGACACCTACAACGTGCTGCCAAGAGGAAAGTTTCCAACCGATTTCCCATACACAAACAGCAGTTGACCGCCGTTGCCTGGCGAAACGTTGTTGTCATGCCTCGTGTAAGGAGGAGAAATGCGTACCATCAGTTTCTGACTCTGATAAAGGTCGCATTGCAGCCTATCGCGATTCCGGTTTATCGTATCGCGACATTGCTGCTGCCGTTCGTCGACATCCAATGACCGCTAGCAGAATATGGAATCGGTGTGTTCAGGGGGGAAATACGGAACGCCGTGCTGGATCCCAACGACGTGGTATCACTAGCAGTCGAGATGACAGGCATCTTATCCGCATGGCTGCAACGGATCGTGCAGCCACGTCTCGATCCCTGAGTCAACAGATGGGGACGTTTGCAAGACAACAACCATCTGCACGAACAGTTCGACGACGTTTGCAGCAGCATAGCCTATCAGCTCGGAGACCGTGGCTGCGGTTACCTTCGATACTGCATCACAGACAGGAGCGCGTGCGATGGTATACTCGACGACGAACCTGGGTGCACGAATGGAAAAACGTCATTTTTTCGTATGAATCCAGGTTCTGTTTACAGCATCGTGATTGTCGCATCCGTGTTTGGCGACATTGCGGTGAACGCACATTGGAAGCGTGTATTCGTCATCGCCATGCTGGCGTATCACCAGGCGTGATGGTATGGGATGCCATTGGTCACACGTCTCGGTCACCTCTTGTTCGCATTGACGGCACTTTGAACAGTGGACGTTACATTTCAGATGTGTTACGACCCGTGGCTCTACCCTTCATTCGATCCCTGCGAAACCCTACATTTCAGCAGGATAATGCACGACCGCGTGTTGCAGGTCCTGTACGGGCCTTTCTGGATACAGAAAATGTTCGACTGCTGCCCTGGCCAACACATTTCCAGATCTCTCACCAATTGAAAACGTCTGGTCAATGGTGGCCGAGCAACTGGCTCGTCACAATACGCCAGTTATTACTCTTGATGAACTGTGGTATCGTGTTGAAGCTGCATGGGCAGCTGTACCTGTTCACGCCACCCAAGCTCTGTTTGACTGAATGCCCAGGCGTATCAAGGCCGTTATTACGGCCATCACCCAAATTGCGTGAAAATGTAATCGCATGTCAGTTCTAGTTTAATACATTTATCCAATGAATACCCGTTTATCATCTGCATTTCTTCTTTGTGTAGCAATTTTGATGGCCAGTAGTGTAATATTCATTACGTTCGTACTGACAGTACATCTGTCTATCCTCTACTGTAAGTTGTTATTGTCTTGTCTTTCGCCCTGACCTCTGCTTATCAAAATAATTGCTTGCCTCAGAAGTGGAAAATAATTGTCACCCATTGCCATGTGAATTTGTTGACATTACGGGTGGCTCACTAAGAGCTACTGCTGTGAAATCCAAGGGATCCAGGATCGTGTATAGTCCTCGCGATTTTACTTGCTATTATTACCGATAATATGTGTTTAGTAACAACCTGTCTGACTTCATCCGCGGCAGCGCACACTCTGACGTTTGACTGACACGGATCATACAGAGGCTGGGTGCGAGGGAGTCTTTCCACAAATCTAAACGATCCAGGTCGGTGTAGAGTCCTCACGGTTTCACTTTCCATTATTACTAAACACTTGCGTTTAGTAATACCCCGTCTCTGACGTCAGCTGAGGCAGCGCGCAGTCCGGCATTCGAATGACGCGGATCGTACAGTGGCTGGGTGCGAAGTGATTCCTCCTCTTGCCTCTCAGGCTGTATTTATACGAGCATATGTGGCGCAGCGGATGGCCAAGGGAACACCTGCTGTCATCCATCCTATGCCCACAGTAGCAGCCTCTAAATGGCCGCTTTATCGGACACATAATATTTTATAACACTGTTGGGTATTAATTTAGAATCTCCATAATCTTTGTTTGGATGTAACTGAGTTGGTTAAAATCACAGAAAAAGTTTCAGCTTGCCTGCATTTAAACTTTGCTGTCTAGGATTTACAGAACAGAACTGACAGTAGAGCCTGACCTTTGAACTACAGCTTTAGGAGACCTTGTGTTAGTTATTATTTACATCCAGGCCTTGAAACTTGTTATAGCTCTATTTAATAGGTTTCATCAAGTACTGAAACCAAAACTTTCCAGCATTTGTATAACAGATACTTAATCTACTACAAATAAGAATGTTTTAGTTGCAAATTTAGTTTTCTGCAAATTACTCGAAAACTATTCAGGGTAGCTCAAGGGGGTTACATAATTAATGTTTTTATGTTGAACTGAAGCTTCATACAAATTATCATATTTCTAAGTCTAATATTTAGCGCCTTCAATTTTTCTTAAAAACGTGGATTTTGACAAAAAATATTTCTTTAATCACTTTGAAACTTGTACCGGTTAATTTTGGCATACTTCTGCACATTATGACCAATTTGTGGGTTTATAGCTTAATTATTTAGCGCCACTTATTTTTTTTCCTTAAAAAATGGTTCAAATGGTTCTGAGCACTATGGGACTTAACATCTAAGGTCATCAGTCCTCTAGAACTTAGAACTACGTAAACCTAAGTAACCTAAGGACATCACACACATCCATGCCCGAGGTAGGATTCGAACCTGCGACCGTAGCGGTCACGCGGCTCCAGACTGGAGCGCCTAGAACCGCTCGTCCACTCCGGCCGGCCTACTTAATAACAGTAATCATTGTAAAAGTATTCTCGCAGTTGAAAGTACCTAATGAGCTATTATATTTACGCGTTAGAAGTCAAGAAATGTGTGTTTGTTCATATGCAGTAGTCATATTCATGGGCAGAGTGCATAAATAGCTTTGCATTTGGGGAACAGGTTGACAATGAAGGTCCTTAATTAGCAACAGCTCATTAACATTTAAGTATATAACACATGTGTCGTAGGTATAAGGTGACAATTATTGACCTATTTGCTAAAATAAACGTAAATTACTTGCAAAATGCGGTTTGCACATATTTTATTCGTCATGTAAACATCGCCTCAGATATTCGGATTTAGGCTATGCTATGATCGGTATGACTGCCATCCTTGGTAATGATGGGGTGCAGACGAATAGCGAAGTTCTGAACATCCCGCTGATGTGTCAGAAAATTGATGCTGTCGATGACCTCCTGAATGGCTGTTTTCAACTCAGAAAAGGTTTTGCGGTTATTCCTGTACACCTTGTCTTTAATAAAACCCCACAAAAAGGAGACACATGTGTTCAGATATATAGCGACCAATCGTGGCCCATGCCAGTGGCCTCTGTGTACCCCAGAGCCAGAACATGGTTCCCAATGCTCTTCCAGGACGTCGAACACTTCGATGGGGTCGAGCTCCGTCTTGCTTGAACCACATCTTGTCGAAATCAGGGTCACTTTGGGTAATTGGGATGAAATCATCCTCCAAAACCTTCACGTACCGTTCGCTAGTCACCGTGCCATCGAGGAATATCGGCCGGTCGGTGTGGCCAAGCGGTTCTAGGCGCTTCAGTCTGGAACCGCGCGACCGCTACAGTCGCAGGTTCGAATCCTGCCTCGAGCATGGATGCGTGTGTTGTACCTAGGTTAGTTAGGTTTAAGCAGTTCTAAGTTGTAGGGGACTGATGGCCTCCGATGTTAAGTCCCATAGTGCTGAGAGCCATTTGAACCATTTGGGGTATATCGCGCCGATTATTCCGTGACTGGACACTGCACACCACACACTCACCCGTTGAAGGTGAACAGACTTCTCGATCGCGAAATGCGGGTTCTCAGTCGCCCAAATGGACCTAGTTTGGTTATTGACGAACCCATCCAAATGATGGTGGGCTCCGTCGCTAAACCAAACCACACTAATTCCCACCATGCCCCACGGCCAACCGTGCAGTTCGAAAGTCCTAACGCAAACCGTTCAGAAATTGTGACGATTTTATTTCACATAGTTCAGTAATTGTCGCCCGGTTCACTGTGAATGCAAAGTTGTCACCGAAGAACATTAGTAATCAGTGTTCGTGCAGTTACTGTTCTGCTTATTGAAGACTAGCAGCAACTGCTTAAAAACTATGAACATATTACAGATGTAGTTGTGTGCATGTATTTTATGTATACGTTGTGAATGCAGAGTTGTCACCATAGTAATGATACTAAAAGGAGAACGTTAGTAGGGAAGTAATAAAAAGAAAGTGTATGTGACCGATACAGTTATAGTAACCCAACACCTACATCACTACTCTCCAGTTGACGCTTAAGTGTCAAGCAGAGGGTTATTCGAGCCACCCTCAGACTATATCTCTGTCGTTCTACTGTCGAATAGCACATCGGAAAAACGAACACTTAAATGTTTCCGTACGAACTCAGATACTTTATTACGATGATCATTTCCCCTATGTAGTACTCTGACAGTAAAATATTTTCACCTTCAGAGGAAAAAGCTGTTGACTGAAATTTCATGAAAAGATCTCACTGCAGCGCGAAACGCCTTTGTTTTAATGATTGCCATCCCAACTCGCTTATCATATTCGTGACATTTTCTGACCTATTCTGCGATGGTATTTTATTTGATGATTTTCCGTCAATTACTACGTATTGCTACCTTTCTGAAAGGAAATCACGAATTCTGTAGCACAACTGGAGTGATGTACGTTAGGCACAAATTGGATAAGAATTCTCTTCCGAGGAAAGTTGTCCAAAGCCTTCTGGAAATGTAGAGATGTGGAATCTGTTTGAGATTCTCTGTCGATAGTACTTATTACTTCGCGCGAATAAAGAGCTAGTCTTTCACAAAAACAATATTTTCTGAATCCGTGCAGACTATGTCTAAATAGGCCGTTATCTTCAATGCAATTCACAAAGCTCGAGCACATGGCAATGACGTTGTGCCATTCGAGCACGCAGGTTCGTCGTCGAGTACACCATCACAGGCGCTCCTGTCTGTGATGCAGCGTCAAGGGTAACCGCAGCCGTGGTCTCCGAGCTGATAGTCCATGCTGCTGCAAACGTCGTCGAACTGTTCGTGCACATGGTTGTTGTTGTGGTTGGCAGGAGAGCCAACCCCGTGTTACTAGAGGAGGCCGAAAGGCACGCGTTTTAGCTCACGCAGGCTGGCGTGAGGTCTGGATCACGACAAGGAAATTAGAATTTAGAAAAACGGACGTAGCTGGTGGAATACTTAACTTTAATCCATTAATGATGAACGTCGGTCTTGACGGTACATGATTCACAATATCAATAGTAACTGATAATGGCGCCTTGCTAGGTCGTAGCAAATGACGCAGCTGAAGGCTATGCTAAACTATCGTCTCGGCAAACGAGAACGTAAGTAGGCAGTAACGAAGTCGGCTGTACAACTGGGCGAGTGCTAGGAAGTCTCTCTAGACTGCTGTGTGGCGGCGCTCGGTCTGCAATCACTGATAGTGCCGACACGCGGGTCCGACGTATGCTAACGGACCGCGGCCGATTTAAAGGCTACCGCCTAGCAAGTGTGGTGTCTGGCGGTGAAACCACAGTTGTTGCCTTGCAAATGTCCCCATCTGTTGACTCAGGGATCGAGACGTGGCTGTACGATCCGTTACAGCCATACGGATGCCTGTCATCTCGACTGCTAGTGATACGAGGCCGTTGGGATCCAGCACGGCGTTCCGTATTACCCTCCTGAACGCACTTATTCCATATTCTGCTAACAGTCGTTGGATCTCGACCAACGCGAGCAGCAATGTCGCGATACGATAAACCACAATCGCGATAGGCTACAATCCGACCTTTATCAAAGTCGGGAACGTGATGGTACGCATTTCTCCTCCTTTCACGAGGCATCACAACAACGTTTCACCAGGCAATGCCGGTCAACTGCTGCTTGTGTATGAGAAATCGGTTGCAAACTTTCCTCATGTCATTACGTAGTAGGTTTCGCCACCGACGCCAGTCTTGTGTGAATGCTCTGAAAAACTAATCATTTAGCATATCACAGCATCTTCTTTCTGTCGGTTATATTTCGCGTCTGTAGCACATCTTCGTGGTGTAGCAATTTTAATGGACAGTTGTGTATGTGCAACAAAATTGTTAGCTTCGCCTAAACCTTCAGAACAGAGTTCCAGGAATTCTTTGAGCAAGCTAGCTACACTCTCTTCTGCATTGAAAGTAAGACACTGACAGCACATTGTCCTGAATATTGAAGCCAAACAAATCAAAAGTATCAAGACCTAATATGTAGCACTGTAAAAGTCTCAGTTCGCGTATGTGAGCGATACATGGCAGCCAAAGTACATATTCTGAGAACGGAAACGTTTTATGCATTATAAGCCGTCAGTTGCATGCTAGTTTTAGACAGGCGTGGAGAGCCTAACAGTTCATATGTGTGACTATTTAGCAATGTGACAGAATCACCCGTGTCCAACTGAAATTTCACACGGTTCCCACAAATAAGTAAATGAACAAAACGTTCTCTTGCCTGGCGTATCACTGAAGAAACTGCATGCTTACTAGTTTTGCTAATGTCTGTTGCAGACTTGAATAAACTGCATTAATGACATGTGCCTTGTGACTAGATTTTTGTGAGTGGGCCGAATTTTTATGTTTGCTCCATTGCAAACATACGGATTGTACATGTCCTTTCCTAGCACAAGCATAACACTGACCTTGTCGGGAAGGGCAGTCTTGGCATTTGTGCTGTGAATGACACCGAGGGCAAGACTTAAATCTGTTCGTCTGTGGAGCCGCCTGTTTAGCGAACCACTTATGCGGCGTGGAAGATTGTTTACTCGGTGTGGCTAGAGCAGGCCGCCGTTGCGGAATGGGGCGATCGCAAGCGAGGAACTCAACCTGACAAATAGCTGGCTGCTCAGATGTATGAGCACCAGGGATCGAGACGTGGATGCACGATCCGTTACAGCCATGCGGATAAGATGCCTGTCATCTCGACTGCTAGTGATACGAGGCCGTTAGGATCCAGCACGGCGTTCCGTATTACCCTCCTGAACCCACCGATTCCATATTCTGCTAACAGTCCCTGGATCTCGACCAACGCGAGCAGCAATGACGCGATACGATAAACCGCAATCGCGATAGGCTACAATCCGGTACGCAATTCTCCTCCTTACACGAGGCATCACAACAACATTTCACCAGGCAACGCCGGTAAACTGCTGTCTGTGTATGAGAAATCGGTTGGAAACTTTCCTCACGTCAGCACTTTGTAGGTGTCGCCACCGGCGCCAACCTTGTGTGAATACTCTGAAAAGCTTATCATTTGCATATCACAGAATCTTCTTCCTGTGGTTAAATTTCGCGTCTGTAGCACGTCATCTTCGTGGGGTAGCAACTTTAATGGCCAGTAGTGTAAGTGTCAAGTGGGCAGGACCCCACATTTGGCGACAAGTATCCTCCGAAGCCAGTTCCGAATTTCCACGGAATATTTTCTCATGTGCTGGCGCCTTAATACTCTCTTGTCTTTACTGTGCAAGGGCGCTCATTTACTTTAACAGTTTCCTGTCGTTTTTGCTAATTAGTGTTTTCAGGTGGGCATTGTAGAAATTTTCTTTGCTTTTTTTTGTCTGTTTGTTGCATTTGTGTCTTTCAACATGCCCACCCCACCTGACCCGCCCCTGCTCAGGTACCGCATCTGCAAGCGTTAGATGGCTCACAGATAATGCAGATGTTTCGGTTCCAGGCGCAGGAGATCTCTGCACTCCTCAAGACGGTGCAGCCGCTACTGGCCAACGCTGCACAAGCACCACCTACCGCAACACCTACTGCTATATCGCCTTTTCGACAGTTTAGTGAAAACGAAGAGGAATGGCTCGAGTGGTTGTCCCAATTTGAAGCCCACGTCATTGCCCACAATGTACCAGGTACTGTGAAACCGCCCTATCTATTATCCGTAGTAGGAAGTGCAGTGTTCCGCCTTATTCAAAAACTCTTTCCTAACGCCACCCAGAGTGAACTAGCGTATGACAACGTTATCTCTTCGCTGACTAACTAATATGACCAGCAAGTGAATGTGTTAGCAGCTAGGTATCAATTCTTTAATTGCAAAAAACCGTCAGAACAAACTTATTGCGAGTGGGTAAAAGATTTGCTGGCTATGACAAGGAAATGCAAATTCTAATGTGCTTACTGTGTGCCGGCCGATGTGGCCGATGTTCAGTCAGAGGGTTAGCAGCCCTCTGAAATAAAAAAACGGAGTTAGAGCTAATTTTAGCTCTAGTAGCTGTCCCCCTCGATAATAACCAACTTTGGATTCCACATATTTTTTCGTGTGCAGCTTACTTTTCGAGTTATTCTGGTTTGTCAATTTAAAATTTTTCCCCTATATATAAGTGCATATTGCTAACCTATGATTTTTCTCACCTCAGTGTGGTATAATGCGTTTCTCAAAGGATCGACTTTAATTTAGTGACCTGTAAATGATTCAGTTTAGTACAGTACAAGAGTCACGACATGGAGGTAACCCACAATGACGATGCATCGTGCGCGTAAAGCGCGCTCTGCATTACAGCATTTTGAATTTTCCACAAATTTTTACTACCCTGAATACCTTGTGGAACAGATCCTCGTATTTATTCAGTCGCGTAATTTTTGCTATACAATTTTTCGTACAGCAGAAAAAATTATCGGCTTAAGTATGTCATGGTGCTCTGGCCATTAATAGAAAAACATTTAACGAGAGGACACCAATGTCCGTCCGTTCGTGTCCGTGCAATACAACCAGGCGGGGAAGCGCAGTGTGGACTCGCATTCGTGAAGACTATGATTCAAACCAGCGTCCGGCCATCCTGATGTACGTTTTCGGTCGTTTCCCTAAATCGCTTAAGGTAACTTGCCAGTGAACCCCTGGAAAAACAGTATTAATTTTCATAAAGTTTATGAGGGTCTAACTACATAATGTGAACTCTGAATACAAAGAAATTTTAGGACAATGAAAGTGTTTTGAGGATGAAGATTTTGGTATAAGAATAATCAGAATAGCTTCGATATAAACTTTATTATATAAACATTTGATGTGTCGACAGAAGTGCCGACACAGTGTGGTTTGAGGGGACCGCAATGCACGCTATAAGCTCACGAAGGATGGCGTGAGGTCTGAAACAGGATACGTAATGAATGCTATAAAGAAAAGTACGTAGCTGCTGGAATACTTAACTTTAATCCATCCTTGTTGTACATCGCTATTGACGATACAATTGAGACTCTGTAGATTCAGGCAATAAACTACTAATGGCGCCTTGCTAGGTCGTAGCCATTGACTTAGCTGAAGGCTATTCTAACTATCTGCTCTGCAAATGAGCGAGGCTTCGTCATTGTGCATCGCTAGCTACGTCGTCCGTACAACTGGGGCGAGTGCTAGTCCGTCTCTCGAGACCTGCCGTGTGGTGGCGCTCGGTCTGCGATCACTAACAGTGGCGACACGCGGGTCCGACATGTACTAATGGACCGAGGCCGATTTAAAGCTACCACCTAGCAAGTGTGGTGTCTGGCGGTGACACCACAACATTTATGTCGGTCAATAATTTAAAATTTTTCCTGCCAGCCAAGTTTTAAGTCTATAGACTTATTAACTATATTTTCTAAATGTTTAAGACTTTGTGCACCCATTTATGACATTGTTATCTAAAATGTAGACTACAATAAAATGATTTCAATTAATAGTTTTTATACTATAAATTAGTCATCAAAATTAAGGTAATTTTTTTTATAATTAATAAGGGTATATTTTTCCTCCTGGTGATAGTAAGCTGGTGTCTGTAGTCTACTTTTCTCCAAATGGTAGCGTGAAGTATCACAAAAAATTTCAGACCTCTAGCTCAAATAGTTTTTTTGCATAAAATAAGCATCTCAGGAAATTTTATTCTTGGGAAATTCAGTTTAAAGGTACATTTCATCTGTTACTCACATCTGTTGTTCTTGAAGCATAATATATTGGTTTGTGTGTTCCTCATCTCTTCCTTTTCTTGCTCCTGGCCTCTTTGGTTGCCTCACAATATTCTTGGTTTGTGTGATCTTCATCTTCTCTCTTCCTTATCTTGCTCCTCTGTGCTATTCTGGCCTCAGGAACCAATTTATCTGTGTATGTCTCCGCTGCGCTCTGCTTGCATAATACACTCCTGGAAATGGAAAAAAGAACACATTGACACCGGTGTGCCGGCCGAAGTGGCCGCGCGGTTCTGGCGCTGCAGTCTGGATCCGCGAGACCGCTACGGTCGCAGGTTCGAATCCTGCCTCGGGCATGGATGTGTGTGATGTCCTTAGGTTAGTTAGGTTTAACTAGTTCTAAGTTCTAGGGGACTAATGACCTCAGCAGTTGAGTCCCATAGTGCTCAGAGCCATTTGAACCATCTTCGTGCCAAGAGAACTACTTCCCTCTGTGTCAGACCCACCATACTTGCTCCGGACACTGCGAGAGGGCTGTACAAGCAATGATCACACGCACGGCACAGCGGACACACCAGGAACCGCGGTGTTGGCCGTCGAATGGCGCTAGCTGCGCAGCATTTGTGCACCGCCGCCGTCAGTGTCAGCCAGTTTGCCGTGGCATACGGAGCTCCATCGCAGTCTTTAACACTGGTAGCATGCCGCGACAGCGTGGACGTGAACCGTATGTGCAGTTGACGGACTTTGAGCGAGGGCGTATAGTGGGCATGCGGGAGGCCGGGTGGACGTACCGCCGAATTGCTCAACACGTGGGGCGTGAGGTCTCCACAGTACATCGATGTTGTCGCCAGTGGTCGGCGGAAGGTGCACGTGCCCGTCGACCTGGGACCGGACCGCAGCGACGCACAGATGCACGCCAAGACCGTAGGATCCTACGCAGTGCCGTAGCGGACCGCACCGCCACTTTCCAGCAAATTAGGGACACTGTTGCTCCTGGGGTATCGGCGAGGACCATTCGCAACCGTCTCCATGAAGCTGGGCTACGGTCCCGCACACCGTTAGGCCGTCTTCCGCTCACATCGTGCAGCCCGCCTCCAGTGGTGTCGCGACAGGCGTGAATGGAGGGACGAATGGAGACGTGTGGTCTTCAGCGACGAGAGTCGCTTCTGACTTGGTGCCAATGATGGTCATATGCGTGCTTGGCGCCGTGCAGGTGAGCGCCACAATCAGGACTGCATACGACCGAGGCACACAGGGCCAACACCCAGCATCATGGTGTGGGGAGCGATCTCCTACACTGGCCGTACACCACTGGTGATCGTCGAGGGGACACTGAATAGTGCACGGTACATCCAAACCGTCATCGAACCCATCGTTCTACCATTCCTAGACCGGCAAGGGAACTTGGTGTTCCAACAGGACAATGCACGTCCGCATGTATCCCGTGCCACCAAACGTGCTCTAGAAGGTGTAAGTCAACTACCCTGGCCAGCAAGATCTCCGGATCTGTCCCCCATTGAGCATGTTTGGGACTGGATGAAGCGTCGTCTCACGCGGTCTGCACGTCCAGCTCGAGCGCTGGTCCAACTGAGGCGCCAGGTGGAAATGGCAAGGCAAGCCGTTCCACAGGACTACATCCAGCATCTCTACGATCGTCTCCATGGGAGAATAGTAGCCTGCATTGCTGCGAAAGGTGGATATACACTGTACTAGTGCCGACATTGTGCATGCTCTGTTGCCTGTGTCTATGTGCCTGTGGTTCTGTCAGTGTGATCATGTGATGTATCTGACCCCAGGAATGTGTCAATAAAGTTTCCCCTTCCTGGGACAATGAATTCACGGTGTTTTTATTTCAATTTCCAGGAGTGTATATGGGATTGTATGTTCCTGATTTTCTCTCTTCCTTTTCTTGCTGCTGGCCTCTATGGTTGCCTCACAATAACGATTTTTGTGTGATCTTCATCTTCATTATCTTGCTCCTCTGTGCTATTCTGGCTTTAGGAACCCATTTCCACCGCGCTCTGCACGTAAGCTGTCCCCTTATAATGGGAAAAGTGCAAACAAGTGACAGTGAGAGACTCACATAAACTAGACACATCACGAATGCATAAATTACCCTAACTCCTCGCTGCCTTCACTAACAACCTTCAAACTATGAAACCGGCAAGAGAACACCGACCTTAGTAAAAATTCAAATTGAATAATTGTAATGTTTTGTATAAGAGTGCAATTGAGTGTAACGATTAGGAAGTCAGATACCATTCCACGCAGCCTAAAATCACAAAATATAAAAATTACCCCTAGTTCCCGAATAGATGGTTCAAATGGCCCTAAGCACTATGGGACTTAACTTCTGAAGTCATCAGTCCCCTAGAACTTAAAACTACTTAAACTTAACTAACCTAAGGACATCACACACATCCATGCCCAAGGCAGGATTCGAACCTGCGACCGTAGCAGTAGCGCGGTTCCAGACTGCAACGCCTAGAACCGCTCGGCCACCCCGACCGGCCCACCGGCCTTAGTACGTGATATCAGTTTCAACTTGATACACGCTTACTTTCCCAGGGAAAAACCCTCTCAGAGATGGAAATACAAACCGAAAAACGGATTAGAGAAAAGCTGTTTTTTCGTCTTATGTAATTACAAATTAAACACTTACCGTTACTTTCCTTCAATTGTACAGTGAAACCTTGTTTCTTTCCGCGTCTCACGCTTCTAGGTCAACGCAAATGAAAATGATGCCATTTGACATCCGACCGCAGCAGAAAGACGGTCGTTGCCGCATACCGACATACATTTAAATTTGTTTTTAGAGACGTTCCGAATCGATTCATTTAACTACCTGTCCGCAGCTCGTGGTCGTGCGGTAGCGTTCTCGCTTCCCACGCCCGGGTTCTCGGGTTCGATTCCCGTCGGGGTCAGGGATTTTCTCTGCCTCGTGATGGCTGGGTGTTGTGTGATGTCCTTAGGTTAGTTGGGTTTATGTAGTTCTAAGTTCTAGGGGACTGATGACCATAGATGTTAAGTCCCACAGTGCTCAGAGCCATTTGAGCCATTTAACTACCGTTTTCATCACAAAACTCTAAATAGAGATTTAAGATGGAGAAAAAAAATTGAATTTTTGTAGCAGACTCACTAGCAAGTGACCTTAAGGCAAATGCCGGGATAATGGCTTTGAAAGGGCAAGGCCTTGGACACAGGCTGGTGGGAGCAATATTATGCTGTGGGAAACATTATGCTGTGCTTGTATCACTGTGGTAGTAATCTAAGACACGGTGACAGCTGTAAACCACCATCCTCCCATCATGCTGGATGTGTGGACAGTGGACAAAGTTCAAAACCGTTCTACATAATGCGTTAGATGAGTATGTGCCAAGCAAGATCGTAAGAGATGGAAAAGAGCCACCGTGGTACAACAACCGAGTTAGAAAACTGCTGCGGAAGCAAAGGGAACTTCACAGCAAACATAAAAATAGCCAAAGCCTTGCATACAAACAAAAATTACGCGAAGCGAAATGTAGTGTGAGGAGGGCTATGCGAGAGGCGTTCAATGAATTCGAAAGTAAAGTTCTATGTACTGACTTGGCAGAAAATCCTAAGAAATTTTGGTCTTATGTCAAAGCGGTAGGTGGATCAAAACAAAATGTCCAGACACTCTGTGACCGAAATGGTACTGAAACAGAGGATGACAGACTAAAGGCCGAAATACTAAATGTCTTTTTCCAAAGTTGTTTCACAGAGGAAGATTGCACTGTAGTTCCTTCTCTAGATTGTCGCACAGACGACAAAATGGTAGATATCGAAATAGACGACAGAGGGATAGAGAAACAATTAAAATCGCTCAAAAGAGGAAAGGCCTCTGGACCTGATGGGATACCAGTTCAATTTTACACAGAGTACGCGAAGGAACTTGCCCCCCTTCTTGCAGCGGTGTATCGTAGGTCTCTAGAAGAGCGTAGCGTTCCAAAGGATTGGAAAAAGGCACAGGTCATCCCCGTTTTCAAGAAGGGACGTCGAGCAGATGTGCAGAACTATAGACCTATATCTCTAACGTCGATCAGTTGTAGAATTTTGGAACACGTATTGTGTTCGAGTATAATGACTTTTCTGGAGACTAGAAATCTACTCTGTAGGAATCAGCATGGGTTTCGAAAAAGACGGTCATGTGAAACCCAGCTCGCGCTATTCATCCACGAGACTCAGTGGGCCATAGACACGGGTTCACAGGTAGATGCCGTGTTTCTTGACTTCCGCAAGGCGTTCGATACAGTTCCCCACAGTCGTTTAATGAACAAAGTAAGAGCATATGGACTATCAGACCAATTGTGTGATTGGATTGAGGAGTTCCTAGATAGCAGGACGCAGCATGTCATTCTCAATGGAGAGAAGTCTTCCGAAGTAAGAGTGATTTCAGGTGTGCCGCAGGGGAGTGTCATAGGACCGTTGCTATTCACAATATACATAAATGACCTTGTGGATGACATCGGAAGTTCACTGAGGCTTTTTGCAGATGATGCTGTGATGTATCGAGAGGTTGTAACAATGGAAAATTGTACTGAAATGCAGGAGGATCTGCAGCGAATTGACGCATGGTGCAGGGAATGGCAATTGAATCTCAATGTAGACAAGTGTAATGTGCTGCGAATACACAGAAAGATAGATCCTTTATCATTTAGCTACAAAATAGCAGGTCAGCAACTGGAAGCAGTTAATACCATAAATTATCTGGGAGTACGCATTAGGAGTGATTTAAAATGGAATGATCATATAATGTTGATCGTCGGTAAAGCAGATGCCAGACTGAGATTCATTGGAAGAATCCTAAGGAAATGCAATCCGAAAACAAAGGAATTAGGTTACAATACGCTTGTTCGCCCACTGCTTCAATACTGCTCAGCAGCGTGGGATCCGTACCAGACAGGGTTGATAGAAGAGATAGAGAAGATCCAACGGAGAGCAGCGCGCTTCGTTACAGGATCATTTAGTAATCGCGAAAGCGTTAGGGAGATGATAGATAAACTCCAGTGGAAGACTCTGCAGGAGAGACGCTCAGTAGCTCGGTACGGGCTTTTGTCAAAGTTTCGAGAACATACCTTCACCGAAGAGTCAAGCAGTATATTGCTCCCTCCGACGTATATCTCGCGAAGAGACCATGAGGATAAAATCAGAGAGATTAGAGCCCACACAGAGGCATACCGACAATCCTTCTTTCCACGAACAATACGAGACTGGAATAGAAGGGAGAACCGATAAAGGTACTCAAGGTACCCTCCGCCACACACCGTCAGGTGGCTTGCGGAGTATGGATGTAGATGTAGATGTAGATGTCTTCCCTGACGGCGATGTCATGACTCAGCAGTATAATTGTCCGCGTCTCGGACCCAGAACCGTGCTACAGTGGTTTGAGGAGCATTACAGTGAACTCACACTGATGTCTCGGCGACCAAATTCGCCTGTCGTGAATGCTAAGGAACCCATCTAGGTCGCTATCAGGCTCCATCACCGCATGTGCAAACCAGAGGCCCGCTATTTACGCGAACTGCATGACCTGTGCGTAGACATCTAATGCCGCATACCTCCACAAACCTACCAAGGAACTGTCCGATCCCTGATACGCCGAATCAGTCATGTATTTCGCTCCAAAGTCAGGTAAACATACTATTAAGCAGGTGGTCATTATGTTTTGCCTCATCAATGTAAATTCCCATTATTGCCTCAATTCCTCGTGGAAAAGCAAAGTTTTCATATTCATTCAACTTCTCTCAGGTGCACCTGAAACATCTTCATCGTTGTGTATGGCTTTCACAAACTGTTTCACTGTTTCGCTGAATTTCTCATGATCTTAATTTACGTAGAAGGCGATCTAAAGTGATGCTGAATCATAACGTAAGGAAAACAGCAGGACACATAGTTGTAGATCGTAACGTACGCTACTGGCAATTAAAATTGCTACACCAAGACGAAATGCATATGATAAACGGGTATTCATTGGACAACTATATTATACTAGAAATGACTTGAGATAACATTTTCACGCAATTTGGGTGCATAGATCCTGAGAAATCAGTACCCATAACAACCACCTCTGGCCGTAATAACGGCCTTGATACGCCTGGGCATTGAGTCAGACAGAGCTTGGATGGCGTGTAAAGGTACAGCTGCCCATCAGCTTGAACACGATACCACAATTCATCAATTGGCATATTGTGACGAACCAGTTGCTCGACCACTATTGACTAGACGTTTTCAATTGGTGACAGATCTGGAGAATGTGCTGGCCAGGGCAGCAGTCGAACATTTTCTGTCTCCAGAAAGGCCCGTACAGGACCTGCAACATGCGGTCGTGCATTATCCTGCTGAAATGTAGGGTTTCGCAGGGATCGAATGAAGGGTAGAGCCACGGGTCGTAACATATCTGAAATGTAACGTCCACTGTTCAAAGTGTCGTCAATGCGAAAAAGAGGTGACCGAGACGTGTAACCAATGGCACCCCATACCATCACGCCAGGTGATACGCCAGTGTGGCGATGACGAATACACGCTTCCAATGTGCGTTCACCGCGATGTCGCCAAACACGGATGCGACCATCATGATGCTGTAAACAGAACCTGGATTCATCGAAAAAATGACGTTTCGCCATTCGTACACCCAGGTTCGTCGTTGAGTACACCATCGCAGACGCTCCTGTCTGTGATGCAGCGTCAAGGGTAACCACAGGCATGGTCTCCGAGCTGATAGCCCATGCTGCTGCAAACTTCGTCGAACTGTTCGTGCAGATGGTTGTTGTGTTGCAAACGTTCCCATCTGTTGACTCAGGGATGTGGCTGCACGATCCGTTACAGCCATGCGGATAAAATGCCTGTCATCTCGACTGCTAGTGATACGAGGCCGTTGGGATCCAGCATGGCGTTCCGTATTATACTCCTGAAGCCACCGATTCCATATTCTGCTAACAGTCATTGGATCTTGACCAACGCGAGCAGCAATGTCCCGATACGATAAGCCGCAATCGCGATCGGCTACAATCCGACCTTTATCAAAGTCGGAAACGTGATGGTACGCATTTCTCCTCCTTACAGGAGGCATCACAACAACGTTTCGCCAGGCAACGCCGGTCAACTGCTGTTTGTGTATGAGAAATCGGTTGGAAACTTTCCTCATGTCAGCACGTTGTAGGTGTCGCCACCGGCGCCAACCTTGTGTGAATGCTCTGAAAAGCTAATCATTTACATATCACAGCATCTTCTTCCTGTCGGTTAAATTTTGCGTCTGTAACACGTCATCTTGGTGTTGTAGCAATTTTAATGGCCAGTAGTGTATGTAAAAGTAAAAGGCTGACGCCAATGATGACGACGATGATTTTTTATATAAGTAGGTTTCTACTGGTTTCCGTTAAGGCAATTGCTCGCAACGTCCGTTTGAAAAGGACACAATCAACTGCCTTCCCTCACACATGCTTCTGTTTATTCTGTAACGACCTTGTGGTCCACAGAATATTAAATCATAGTCTTTGTTCTCCAGTACTTAGGAGCACTACAATCTCTTCTGGCAGCAGCACCTGTGGGGTGGAATGTGTGCACCCAGTGCATTGGCGCCCCTGTGCCAGGCAGTGTTTTGTTTCGTGTGTAGAGCGAATCAGCGACCGGAACGAACGGCGTGGGGCCCGGCTGCCATTAAGCAGGCGTGGCAACCTGGCAGAACTAAACGCCGCAGGCCTACTTGCTCGACTGCCGCCTCTCCGGTGCTCTGCTTAGCGCCCAGACTGGAGCAGCAGAGGCAGGAAGGAAGGTAGGGTGGAAGCTGTGTCGGCCGGGATAGAGTTCAACACCCCAGCCACGCCTAGATCTGCCGACCTGGAAGTAGTGTTATACAGTGTAAAAGCGGAACAAGAAGTCTGAAAGTCTCTATAAAACAGGTGTTAGCTGTAGGGACTGACAGGTAATGTTACAGTAGAAGGATCAATAAGGATGAGAGACTAAGTGCTCAGGCTGAAAAGGGTGAAAGGCACTAGTGCCCTCTATCTCCACTACTGTTTCATCTATACACCAAAGAACCAATAATGGAAATAAAGGAAATGTTCTGAAGCGGAATTAAAATTTAGAAGTTTCCTTTAATTTAAGTCTATGGCCACAATCTCTTCTGTTTAACAGATTACCGGTTTCGGTCTTTAATGACCATCATCAGATCTGCAGCAAAAATGAGTAAAATACAGGATGAGTCACCTAACGTTACCGCTGGATATATTTCGTAAACCACATCAAATACTGACGAACCGATTCCACGGACCGAACGTGAGGAGATGGGCTAGTGTAATTGGTTAATACAAACCATACAAAAATGCACGGATGTATGTTTTTTAACACAAACCTACGTTTTTTTAATGGATCCACGTTAGTTCTGTTAGCACATCTGAACATATAAACTAATACGTAATCAGTGCCGTGTGTTGCATTGTAAAATGTTAATTACATCCGGAGATATTGTAACCTAAATTTGACGCTTGAAACCTCCGACGTTCAGTTGCGTGTTGTAACAAACACGGGCCACGGTCGGCGAGCAGCATCTGCAGGGCATGTTTACGATGACGACCGTGTTTACGAGTGTGGCTGTAGTGCACTGTTGTGGTTTGGTCTAGCTGTCGCAGTGTCCGCATGTAGCGCTTGCTGCTATTGTTATTCTGCATTCGTCTCCGCACGCAGACCAACTGTAGTACACCGTGTTACCAGACGTCTGTGTTAGTGTAGTGTTGTAGGAACTGTGACCATGGTGTATTCGAACTCTGAAGAGGCGGAGATGATACTCATCTATGGCAAGTGTCGACGAAATGCAGCTGAAGCCTGCAGGGTATATGCAGAACGGTACCCGGACAGAGAGCATCCAACGTGCCGCACATTGCAAAACATTTCCCGCCAACTGTATGCAACAGGTATGGTCGTAGCACGCAAACGGGCCCGTCACAGGAGAGGCGGGTGCAGTTGGTGTGTTAGCTGCTGTTGCCATGAACCCACACATGAGTACACGGGACATTGCGAGAGCCGGTGGACTGAGTTAAAGTAGTGTCATGCGCATACTGCATCGTCACCGCTTTCATCCGTTTCATGTGTCGCTACATTAGCAATTACATGGTGATGACTTTAATCATCGAGTGCATTTCTGTCAATGGGAATTAACAGAGAATGCGTTGCAGTTCTACCTGTTTACCGATGAAGCGGGTTTCACAAACCACGGGGCAGTGAATCTACGGAACATGCATTACTGGTCCGTGGACAATCCTCGCTGGCTCAGACAGGTAGAGCGACAGCGACCGTGGACTGTAAATGTATGGTGCGGAATCATTGGCGACCACCTCATTGGTCCTCACTTCATTGCAGGGGCCCAAACAGCTGCAACATACATCGCGTTTCTACAGAATGATCTGCCAACGTTGCTCGAAAATGTCCCACTGGAAACGCGTCGACGTATGTGGTATCAGCATGATGGTGCACCTGCACATTCCGCAATTAACACTAGGCTGACCCTTGACAGGATGTTCGACGGGCGTTTCATAGGACGTGGAGGACACATAAATTGGCCAGCCCGTTCTCCTGATCTTACACCTTTGGACTTCTTTCTGTGGGGTACGTTAATGGAGAATGTGTACCGTGATGTGCCTACAACCCCAGAGGATATGAAACAACGTATTGTGGCAGCCTGCGGCGACATTACACCAGATGTACTGCGGCGTGTACGACATTCATTACGCCAGAGATTGCAATTGTGTGCAGCAAATGATGGCCACCACATTGAACAACTATTGACCTGACATGTCGGGTCACACTCTATTCCACTCCGTAATTGAAAACGGAAACCACGTGTGTACGTGTACCTCACCCCTCATGGTATTGTATATGAGCGTCAGTGAAAAAGACCAATAAAAAGGTGTTAGCATGTGGACGTAATGTGCTGTTCCAGTCTCTTCTGTAGCCAAGGTCTATCACCGTTCCCTTTGGATCCCTAAGTAATTCGGTGCTCTCCGATACACACGATCGAACAGCAGAGGAGTGGTACTCAAGCGTCAACGTTAGGTTACAATATCTCCGGATGTAATTAACATTTTACAATGCAACAAACGGCACTGATTACGTATTTGCTTATATGTTCAGATGTGCTAACAAAACTAACGTGGTTCATTTTAAAAAAAAACGTAGGTTTGTGTTAAAAAACATACTTCCGTGCATTTTTTTATGGTTTGTATTAACCAATTACACTAGCCCCTCTCCTCAAGTTCGGTCTGTGGAATCGATTCGTCAGTATTTGATGTGGTTTACGAAATATATCCAGCGGTAATATTAGGTGACACACCCTGTATAAGTACACTCGCAAACTGTATACAGCTTAAGAACGATACATAGAGCATATTGAAAAGTAGTACTGACAAAATTTACATTTGTGCGCTTTAAATATGAAGAGGCAGCCATAGTGGCATTGTCAAAATGCGGAATCAGCGTCAGCATCGTCAAATACATGTAAATCACATCACATGCACGAGTCATGTTGTCAGTAAAACTACTGTTTAAAACAAGCTGCCGTACAGTAGCCACAAGATGTTTGTGTAGTAAGTTGACCAGATGTCGCTAATGTCAGCATACACTAGCTTTCAATAATTAATTGAAACAGCGAAAATAAAAGGGAGATACAATAGTTAAAGTCTGTAATAAGCTTATTAAAGTATAAAAGGTGTTACAGTAATAAAAAGCAATAAAAAGAAGAACACGACAAAAGTAATATTGTTAAAAAGACGAAGAGTTAAAAAACAGTGGTTGACACATGCTCTAGTGCCAATATTCTAGACATTGACATAAATATTAAACACCGTTGATATTGCACCGGGTAATATTAAACAACACAAAACAAATCGCTAAAGGATCCACAAATGAAAGGAAATATAGTTCTGCGCATAGTCAGCGCCCTCTGTTAGCGCTAACGCCAGAATTCCGCACAGGCGGGAAGTGGCTGGAGGAACGTGGCCGGCAGAGGACCCCTCGTACCCTGCGGTACTCCGTTGCAAGCAAAGAATGATAAAATTCCATGACAGTGGATGATCTACATTATCTGATTAATGTAGTCTATGGCGAAGTCGCAGCTTGCAAAATTTAAAATCCTTAGTGTAAGTCAAGAGGCAATGGCCTTGCCGCAGTGGATACACCGGTTCCCGTGAGATCACCGAAGTTAAGCGCCGTCGGGTGTGGTCGGCACTTGGATGGGTGACCATCCGGGCCGCCATGCGCTGTTGCGATTTTTCGGGGTGCACTCAGCCTCGTTATGCCAATTGAGGAGCTACTCGACCGAATAGTAGCGGCTTCGGCCAAGAATACCATCATAACGACCGGGAGAGCGGTGTGCTGACCACTCGCCCCCCTATCCGCATCCTCCACTGAGGATGACACGGCGGTCGGTTGGTCCCGCATCCTCCATGGGGATGACACGGCGGTCGGATTGTCCCGATGGGCCACTTGTGGCCTGCAGACGGAGTGCTCTTTTTTTATTGTAAGTCAAGGACATCAAGCCCCATTGTATGAAATTAACAGTCTAATGAATCAAAATAAAGACTGAGAGTGAGCCAATGGATCGAGTTTTAACGTGGGCGACTGCGTGAGGTACTGTGACGACACAGTATGGTATGCGTGCAGGGCCACTGTGGAGAAATGGCACCAGCTCCATGTATCGCAATGTCCCGTGATTGTTTCGGGCAACTGCGAGTGGAGAGAGCTGTTGCCGGGCCCAGCAGCTAGTGGATCGATGGTGTTCGTAGTTACTGTCGGCTAAAGGGCTCCCGCCACAGCCAATAAGACGCAGTGCAAAAAACCTTCTGGCTAATAGGGGCGCCATTTGCGTCTCTATTGGCGACACTAGTGCCATTGGTTAATAAGGGCCTAATGGTACCATTTATCGTAAATATAATGGACATGAAAGTGGTAAGCCACGCGGGGTAGCCGCGCGGTCTCAGGAGTGTCGCCACGGTTCGCGCGGCTTCCCCTCGGCCGAGTTTCGAGACCCGCCCCGGCATGTGTGTGTGTGTGTGTGTGTGTGTGTGTGTGTGTGTGTTGTCCTTAGCGTAAGTTAGCTTAGATTAAGTGATATGTAAGCCTAGGGACCGATGACATTAGCAGTTTGGTCCCATAAGAACTTACCACAAATTTCCAAAAAAGTGGTAAGAGTGATACACAGTGTAGTCATGTTAATGCGACCACTGTCTGTGGCCAGTGTCTTGAAAGGAAAATATAAGATGAACATCGGCAAAAGCAAAAGAAGGATAATGCACTCGAATTAAATCAGGTGAGGCTGAGGTAGTTTAATTAAGAAATGAGACACTTAAAGTAGTAGATGAATATTGCTATTGGAGCAGCAAAATAACTGATGATGATGGAAATAGAGAGGATATAAAATGTAGGCTGGCAATGGCAAGAAAAGCGTTTGTGAAGAAGAGAAATTTGTTAACATCTAGTATAGATTTAAATGTCAGCAAGTATTTCCTGAAAGTAGTTGTATGGAGTCTTGCTCTGTACGAAAGTGAAACATGGACGATAAAGAGTTTAGACAAGAAGAGAATAGAAACTTTGGTGCTACAGAAGAATGCTGAAGATTATATGTGCAGATCACGTTGCTAATGAGGAGGTACTGAATAGAATTGGGGAGAAGGGATAATTGTGGCGTAACCTGACTAGAAGAAGGGTTCGGTTTGTAGGACGCGTTCTGAGGCATCAAGGGATCACCAGTTTAGTGCTGGAAGGAAGCATGGGGGGGGGGGGGGGGATAAAAATCGTAGAGGGAGACCAAGAGATGTATACAGTAGGCAGATTCAGAGGAATGTATGTTGCAGTAGTTACTCGGAGATGAAGAGATTTGCACAGAATGGAGCACCACAGAGAGCTGCATCAAACTAGTCTCCGGACTGAAGACAACAACACAGCCTATGTTCGACGTGAACATCCAACAAGCACTCACAGACGGAAGATGCCAGCACTAGCTGTGTAGGGTATATGAAACGTGTCGGGGGAACACGGAAACTGTGATGTTGTTGCCGTAACGCGGAAACGGAACGATTTGTCCGACATCCAAAAAGGTATGATCATTGGCTTCTGGGCCTAGGATGGAAACATATTCGAAATCTTCGTACATCCATATTTAAACTGGTCGCCGGCCGCTGTGACCGAGCGGCTCTAGGCGCTTCAATCCGGAACCACGCTGCTGCTACCGTCGGAGCTTCGAATCCTGCCTCGGGCATGGATATGTGTGCTCTCCGTAAGTTAGTTAGGTTTAAGTAATTCTGTGGTGTCACCGCCAGACACCACACTTGCTAGGTGGTAGCTTTTAAACCGGCCGCGGTCCGGTAGTATACGTCGGACCCGTGTGTCGCCACTGTCAGTGATTGCAGACCGAGCGCCACCACACGGCAGGTCTAGAGAGACGTACTAGCACTCGCCCCAGTTGTACAGCCGACTTTGCTAGTAAAGGTTCACTGACAAATACGCTCTCAATTGCCGAGACGATAGTTAGCATAGCCTTCAGGTACGTCATTTGCTACGACCTAGCAAGGCGCCATTACCAGTTTATATTCCGATTGTAATAATGTCTAAACAAGAGCGATGTTCTCCAATTGTGGATTAAAGTTAAGTATTCCAAGAACTACATTCTTTTCTTTATAGGATAATTACTTTACCTTGTTCCAGACCTCACGCCAATCTGCGTGAGATTAAAAGCGTGCATTCTACCTCCTCTAGCAACACGGTGTTGGCTCTTCTGCCAACACATTAAATTCTAAGACTAGGGGACTGATGACGTCACATGTTAAGTCCCATACTGCTCAGAGCCATATTTAAACTGGATGAAGGTGGGACACAGTTGGTATAATTTTTGTTGAAAATGAAACTCCTCGAGCTGTACTTAAGATTTTATATTTATTTGGCTACTAGTTTCCTGTTGGTCTCACCGCGGACTTCTAGTACTTAGCCACACACAATTGATTTCATGAAAGTGTATGGGCCTGAAGATGGCGTTGACGCAACGTCGAAACTAGTAGCCAAATAAATATAAAATTTTAAGTAGAGCCGAATGAGTTTCATTTTCAGCAAAAACATATTCGAAATGGCTAAGTTCGTGTGAGCTCTTCGTGTATCGCTGTGGTTCAAGTACACCGTGCGTGGCAAAATGCCGCTATCCCGTACCAGTTACAAGGCTACTTTGGTACACCATGGGCCACAGTTGACAGGAGTGAACGGCGGTTGCTGAGATGTGTACGGGCGAATCCAGGTGCAACTGTTGAGCAACTGACCGCCGAGGTGAACCAGAATGCTACTGACTGTGTCGCCTCAACGGCCACTCAGTGAAGCTTGCTGCGTATGTGCCTCCGCAGCAAGCACCTGCCTCATGTGCCCGTGTTGGCTGCTGTTCATCGACGACAGCACCGCAACCGTATGTCAGCTGAGTGGTGACAGGTGGGCTCTTTAGGTGAATGATGTTTTGTGCTACATCGGGCAGATGGACGTCGACGTGTACGAGCCTGAAACGAATTTTGGAAGGGTCCAGGCCGGAATAGAGAGCGTTACAGACTGGGGAATGTTTTCGTGGCATTCCACGGGTGATCTCGTCATTGTGGAAGGCACAGTGGACCAACACAAGTACGCATCTATCCTTGGAGGCTGAAACATGGGACTTAGGGAAAGGCAGGATTCGGTGTGGACGGGGTCTTACTAAAATGGTTCAAATGGCTCTGAGCACTATGGGACTTAACATCTGAGGTCATCAGTCCCCTAGAACTGAGAGCTACTTAAACCTAACTAACCTAAGGACATCACACACATCCATGCCCGAGGCAGGATTCGAACCTGCGACCGTAGCTGTCACGCAGTTCCAGACTGCAGCCCCGCTCAGTCACACCAGCCGGCGGGGGCCTTACTCAGTTACCGTTGGTTGCTCAGTTTTTTTTATTTAAATCACGTACACTTTATTTGGAACCAATTGCAAATAAGGTTGACAATAAGGAACAATTATCAAATTTGGCTGTTAAGACACAACGTCTAAATAAAAAAATTCTTAAGCAAGTTGCACTCAAGGCTGAGGGCCTGTTGTGTCTAGACAAGACAGCCTAGACACAATGAGAGGAAGCCGAAAGGCACGCGCTAAGCTAAAGCTGGATGGCGTGAGGTCTGAAACAGGATACGTAATGAATGCTATAAAGAAAAGTACGTAGCTCCTGGAATACTTAACTTTAATCCATCCTTGTGGTACATCTGGAGATTGTGGCGATACAAGTGAGACTCTTTAGATACATGCAATGTTACTAATGGCGCCTTGCTAGGTCGTAGCCATTGACTTAGCTTGCAGGCTATTGTAACTATCTGCTTTGCAAATGAGCGAGACTTCGTCAGTGTGCATCGCTAGCTACGTCGTCCGTACAACTGGGGCGAGTGCTATTCCGTATCTCGAGACCTGTCTTGTGGTGGCGCTCGGTCTGCGATCACACAGTGGCGACACGCGGGTCCGACATGTACTAATGGACTGCGGCCGATTTAAAGCTACCACCTAGCAAGTGTGGTGTCTGGCGGTGACACCACAGGGCCTTATTGACCATAAATTCAAATTATTTGTCAGCTGAAGGCCCCAATAGTAATAACTCAAAAACAATTTAACAGCTGAAGGCCTGGATACCCGAGTCTTAAAAACAGTTAACCTTCTCCAAGAGATACTAAAATATTGTTTAAAAAAACACAATCATCAAAATTTCACTATTAAAGGGCAGTGTACCGGTGAGACAGACAGCCAAGAGTTGTATTCACTTGACCGGATGGCAGCTCAAATGCAGACCAACGCACTTGCAAAATCTACCTAACGTCTGGTAACCAATACAACGATGGAATAACCCGGGCAAGGAGGAACCGGCGGACAGCACTTCAGAATCCGGTGTTTAGAACATCCAGAAGCGAAGGAGCCACTACGACCAAGGTAGTCAAAAAGAACAAAATATCCGAACAACAATCAAGGGAGGCTGTCGAACTACAGGCCTTACCGGACAGCAGCGGCAAGGAGAGGAAAGGTACACTGCCGCGAAAATACGCTAACCTCCAGGGCAGGTTCAAATGGTTCAAATGGCTCTGAGCACTATGGGACTCAACTGCTGAGGTCATTAGTCCCCTAGAACTTAGAACTAGTTAAACCCAACTAACCTAAGGACATCACAAACATCCATGCCCGAGGCAGGATTCGAACCTGCGACCGTAGCGGTCTTGCGGTTCCAGACTGCAGCGCCTTTAACCGCACGGCCACTTCGGCCGGCCCAGGGCAGGTAAATGGGGCATTAGCGGCCACTAGGCAGAAAAATACCGCTTGTTGAACTTCATCAATAAACACAAGGAATTCAATGATTAATAATAAGAAGTGGAGGACAGCTAACTAATTTCACCAACTCCAAACACTCCACTCATTGCCCTTCGTCTCAGCGACCCTGCGAGCCGCAACATGCGAACAAACAGCGTGATCTCAAAATAATGGAGGTTTCACTACTGGGTTAATGTTCACTCGACTCAAACGTCCTGGGTCTGGAGGACAACGAGGTCGTGGCCCTCACCACTACAGCCCCTCGATCTGGCAATGCCTGCGTGCCACCAGCGGTCCTGGCATGTCCTCGCACTGCCAGACCTCACTGCTGCTCCGTCCCAACCGAACTCCTCACATGCTGCGACCAAGAAAATACTTGACGTCCCTCCAAAGATAGTAGCACTGACCCAGATATCGATAACTGCTGCTGCTGCCACTTGCGGACAGACAACGCTAGCAATCGAAGTGGCGCCAGAAAACAAAAGAAGAAAACGAGACGCCACTATCCCTTTTTCACGATGCCAACCTACCAACGGCACCACGCGAGCGGCAACACGGCTCAGAGACCATGTGCACCCCTAGATGCTGTTGATATTTTTCCTCAGCACGATGGCATCTACCAGCAGGACAACGCCACGTGTCAGACAGTTCACAGTGTACGTCCTGCGAGCTAACATCTCACAGATCTTCGGGCTCACATGCGGTTCCTCTTGGTCTTGGATCAAACTCGTCTACGGGTTGAACCGCACGTGTCGCATTACACGCCCTAAATTATACACTTGTGACCCTTTGGTTAAGTTTGAGAAATACATAACATAACATATAATAACAGTAATAATTATATCTGGAACTAAATTAATAACCAATCGATGATGTAGGCCACACAGTTGCGATTTGGTTAGAATAATGTTTATTCATAAAGCAAACTAATAGCGAAAATGGTCATATTAAGGGATACACTGGGAGCGCATATCCATTTGACATAGTTGGAACATTCACGATCTCATCGCGAAATACAAGATGTCTACGCGAAAAGAGTTCACGCCAGGCGCGCGGCTGCTCACCGCTCAGAGACAAAGTCCCGCGGTACCACACAGCGCGAAGTTTTCTAAGTCTTTTCACTTCCTAGCTTTCGCGTCTCCACCAACACTGCACCGTTTGGTGTCTAGACCAGAACTGTCCACTTTGATGTGTCCAGCCGAACTGTCCGCTTTCGTTTCTGTAGCACCAGTGTTCACTTTGGTGTCTCTAGCCGAACTCTCCTTCTGCCCGTCCCCGGCCGCGTTTCCGGCGCGCCGAATATCGCTCAGCTGACTAGAGCAGTTCCCTTTGCTAAAGCCGTCCATCTGATTGGCTACAGGTTATCCTAAATTATTTTACGTTTTAAAATATCTAAACAAACAAAGCTTGAGCACTTTCACTTTCTAAATAAAGTAACAATAACCTCCATTACATAATAAACGTTACAATCTTTTATAGCCGTTCTATGCGCTTCAGTCTGGAACCGCGGGATCGCTACGGTCGCAGGTTCGAATCCTGCCTCGGGCATGAATGTGTGTGACGTCCTTAAGTTAAGTAGTTCTAGGTTCTAGGGGGCTGATGACCTCAGAAGTTAAGTTCCATAGTGCTCAGAGCCATTTTCTTTTATATAAAACCAATACAATTTCGCTCTTACCTTTGAATGTCATGGCCAGTTGCGTTGCACCAATGTGCTTTCTGATAAATAAATAAAGAACAACAGTAACTATTATGCACTAAACTTTACAACAAATATTCTATTACCTAATGATTCAATAAGGTATCATGCTGTCATCGTTCATTGTGTTTTGTATGGAGGAATGATGATCTGATGCTTAACTGAAAATACTGATAATTTGAATTTACTATGTCTTTGAAACAAATAAAGTTACAGAGTCGATATTTACACCATTTACATTTTAATGGTTCGCTTCTACATGAAATGTCGATCGTTAAGATCGAACAAAGCGCTCAGATTTTTGCATTCAGGTCTTCGTTACAAAACTTGTGAATTTCACTTGAACAGTAAATCCTAAACTATTAGATATGATCAATATTCAAGTTTTATTGGGATGACGATGAAAATTTATGGAGGATGTCAGATTAAAATTACTGTGGCTTAATTCCCTGCGGTATTACAGAATTAAATAGTTTTCATAAATGAATAAAGTGTTCTCGGGTTTCCAGCCGCGTCAATTGCTTAAAACTACATGAGCTTTCGGCCAAGCCCTCCTTGGTCATTGTCAAGTGTTATGACTGCCAGTGGGCTGTTGGTGCGCCCTTATATACGCTAGCTGCCGCCTGTGACGTCACTGGTGCCCGTGACATTGCCATATATGGGCACGTTTTGCGTCGGCTTTCGATGTGCCCTCTTCAACCGCGCGATCGCTTGATCCCACGCAACACTGAGCTGCAAGCCACCGTCTCTATTCAGGGTGTTTGCGGTAATTTTTACTTCAATAGCTTCCTTTATTAAACTGTCCCAGAAGTCGTTAGTGCGAGCCACGACAGAGGTATTGTCAAATTTTATGTGGTGACCGTTTTCTAACGTATGCTCAGCTAACGCGGATTTCTCTGGATAGCGTAGGCGCCGGCCGGAGTGGTCGAGCGGTTCTAGGCGCCACAGTCTGGAGCCGCGCGACCGCTAAGGTCGCAGGTTCGAATCCTGCCTCGGGCATGGATGTGTGTGATGTCCTTAGGTTAGTTAGGTGTGCTCAGAGCCATTTGAACCATAGCGTAGGCGAAAATACCTCTCATGTTCTTTCCTGCATTGTTCGACAGTGCGCACTTTTTGTCCGATGTACTTCTGGCCACACTCACAAGGTATTTCGTAGGCTCCAGGTGTTCCGAGACCTACTGCGTCTTTAACCGGTCTCTTTAATTGACGGATTCTCGTTGGAGGGGCTGAAGATTGATGTGATGTTGTGTCTTTTTAACAGGCGACTTATCTTGCCCGACACAGAGCCACAGAATAGCAGCATAGCAAGTTTCTTTTCCTGCTCTTCGTCGGTGGTCTTATTTTGATATTTCCAGAAATCACTTCTTTCACTTTATGGGCGCTGTAGCCGTTATTCCTGAAAACCTTGCGTAGGTGGCTCAGTTCATGGGGCAGGTTATCGTCGTCTGATATTACTCTGGCACGATGCACCAGTGTTTGTTAATACTGTGCGCTTCTGTGCTGGATGATGATGGCTGGTGGCGTGCAGCTACAGGTCTGTGTGGGTGGGTTTTCTGTAGACGCTGTGGCCAAGGCACCCATTTCGTTTACGGTGGACAAGGACGTCGAGGAAGTGCAATGAATTGTCTTTTTCCACCTTCATGGTGAACTGGATATTAATGTTGATGTCATTGAGGTGTTCCAAAAACTCGTCTAGTTTCTCGCGTCCGTGTGGCCAAATGACGAACGTGTCGTGAATGTATCGAAAGAAACACTTCGGCTTCAATGGCGCGGTATCTATGGCAATATCCTCAAAATTCTCCATGAAGTGGTTTGCAACAGCTGGAGCCAACGGGCTACCCATTGCTACGCCGTCTGTCTGATCGTAATACTGGCCGTTGTACACGAAACAGGAGGACGTAAGAGTGTGCCTAAATAGCTCGACCACGTCACTTACAAAGTACTGGAAATTAGGTGCAAAGCGTCTTTGATAGGCACATTCGTAAACAGCGCACTACATCAAAACTGACCATAATATCATCCTAATTTGTAAACGGCTGATTCTGCTGTTAAATTCTGCTGAGTTTTTTATGTGATGTTCGCAGTGTGCCACATGTGGAGCGAGGGGCTTGGCCAAGTACTTCGCCAACATACAATTATTATTTCCACGTGTTGTTGTTGTTGTTGTTGTGGTCTTCAGTCCTGAGAGTGATTTGATGCAGCTCTCCATGCTACTCTATCCTGTGCAAGCTTCTTCATCTCCCAGTACCTACTGCGACCTACATCCTTCCGAATCTGTTTAGTGTATTCATCTCTTGGTCTCCCTCTACGATTTTTACCCTCCACGCTTCCCTCCAATACTAAATTGGTGATCCCTTGATGCCTCAGAACATGTACTACCAACCGATCCCTACTATCATACATCTATACTCGATGTTAACAAATTTCTCTTCTTCAGAAACGCTTTCGTTGCCATTTCCAGTTTGCATTTTATATCCTCTCTACTTTGACCATCATCAGTTATTTTGCTCCCCAAATAGCAAAACTCCTTTACTACTTTAAGTGTCTCATTTCCTAATCTAATTCCCTCAGCATCACCCGTCTTAATTCGACTAATTCCATTATCCTCGTTTTGCTTTTGTTGATGTTCATCTTATACCCTCCTTTCAAGACATTATCCATTCCGTTCAACTGCTCTTCCAAGTCCTTTGCTGTCTCTGACAGAATTACAATGTCATCGGTGAACCTAAAAATTTTTATTTCTTCTCCATGGATTTTAATACCTATTCCGAATTTTTCTTTTGTTTACTTTATTGCTTGCTCAATATACAGATTGAATAACATCGGGGTTAGGCTACAACCCTGTCTCACTCCCTTCCCAACCACTGCTTCTCTTTCGTGCCCCTCGACTCTTATAACAGCCATCTGGTTTGTGTACAAATTGTAAATAGCCTTTCGCTCCCTGTATTTTACCCCTGCCACCTTCAGAATTTGAAAGAGAGTATTCCATTCAACATTGTCAAAAGCTTTCTCTAAGTCTACAAATGCCAGAAGCATAGGTTTGCCTTTCCTTAATCTAGCTTCTAAGATAAGTCGTAGGGTCAGTATTGCCTCACGTGTTCCAATATTTCTACGGAATCCAAACTGATCTTCCCCGAGGTCGGCTTCTACCAGTTTTTCCATATGTGATGCAATTGTTTATTTATTATTGTCTTCTGATTGTATGTTCTGTGAAACTACAAATGTGTACTCTATGGGCTTACTACTTTCATAGGAACGAGACGAAAGCGCCAAGAGAAAATCGCTGTAAACTCCAAACAGCCCTTTTACATGTCATAAATATATCGCATATGACACTTTCACGCAAAATACAGCAGAAAAGAAAGTTGTCATTGCGATTTGAACCGGCCACCCTTTGTACGCAGATTTAACGCTCTACCAACTTCCCCACGGAAGCTACACTTAACTGCTTCCTCACAGCTACACTTTTCATGTGCTCCATAAATCTGGTGTTACTTTTAACTAATGTTTACGCCGGTTCTGCTGCAACACATAGTACGAACTACACAACGTTTGACACCGATCTGAGTGTCCGACATCCGGAGGTTTGATGTGTGAGCCGCAAACTGCCGTCTTATTGATGGTGATCTCAGATATTTTTATTTCTGTAGCTTCTTTTCTAACGTTGTCCGAAAATCTGTTCGTCTTCATAATGGCACGTGTTTCGTCGAACATAACTCGGTGTGGATTTTCTAAAGTGTGTTCAAACGTGTGTGAATTCCTAAGGGACCAAACTGCTGAGGCCATCGGTCCATAGACTTACACACTACTTAAACTAACTTATGCTAAGAGCAACACACACACGTCCATGCCCAAGAGAGGACTCGAACCTCCGGCGGGAGGGACCGCGCAGTCCGCGACATCGCACCTGTAACCGCGCGGTCACTCCACGCGGCTATCAAGTGTGTCCTGAAGATGTATTACGAAAAAAGACAAGCTGCTGACATCCTCGTTAACTATGGGAATTCTTTTAGCAGCGTAGAGATCCTTAGCCTGCTCACTAGACAATTTCTTACCGCCCCGCATCGAGAAGCGCTGCATGACTGACTCTTGTTTCCATTCAGCTGCAAAAGTTAATTTATTTTTTAGGGTATTTTTGTTCTGTCGTTGCAACTACGAAAATGCGTGATTTTGTTCACCAGACGCGTCTCGCTTTATTGAGGTAAATAAATGTCGTGTGGCTAGGGCCTCCCGTCGGGTAGACCATTCGCCGGGTGCAAGACTTTCGATTTGACGCCACTCCGGCGACTTGGCGCGCCGATGGGGATGAAATGATAATGATTAGGACAACAAAACACCCAGTTCCTGAGCAGAGAAAATCTCCGACCAAGCCGAGAATCGAACCTGGGCCCTTAGAATTGACATTCTGTCGCACTGACCACTCAGCTACCGGGGGCGGACCTTATTGAGGTAAAGTATCATCAGTGGTGGTAATTATCGCTTGATTTCTCGTTTGCATCGGCAAATGCAGTCTGCTAGCACGTCGTTGTTTTACACACAGATAATTTTGGGTCTAATTTTCAGTTATCCTGCAGCACTATGCATTTCTTATGTTTTTCACAGCACAGTTTTACGCACACCATTGTTTTATGTTTGTTTTTGTGCAAATCAACAAAAAATTAGACCAAAATTATCAGTGCCTAATGCAGAAAAACTACGATGTGCTAGCAGTCGGCATTTCCCAATGTAAGCAAGAAATCAAGCGAAAATCAACACCACTGATGACGCTTGTAACTCAATAAAGCGAAACGCGTCCGGTGAAAGAAATCACGCACTCTTTTAGTTGCAACGACAGAACAGAAATACCCTCAATAATAGTAAAGCAACGACGGACAGTTGCTGTTGTTGTGGTCTTCAGTCCAGAGACTGGTTTGATGAAGCTCTGCGTGCTACTATATCCTGTGCAAGCTTGTTCATCTCCCAGTACCTACTGCAACCTACATCCTTCTGAATCTGTTCAGTGTATTCATCTCTTGGCCTCCCACTACGACTTTTACCCTCCACGCTGCCCTCCAATACTAAATTGGTGATCCCTTGATGCCTCAGAACATGTACTACCAACCGATCCCTACTATCATACATCTATACTCGATGTTAACAAATCTCTCTTCCTCAGAAACGCTTTCCTTGCCATTGTCAGTCTACATTTTATATCCTCTCTACTTCAACCATCATCAGTTATTTTGATCCCCAAATAGCATAACTCATTTACTACTCTAAGGGTCTCATTTCCTAATCTAATTCCGTCAGAATCACCCGATTTAATTTGACTACATTCCATTATCCTCGTTTTGCTTTTGTTGATCTTCATCATATATTCTCCTTTCAAGACACTGTCCATTCTGTTCAGCTGCTCTTCCAGGTTCTTTGCTGTCTCTGACAGAATTACAATGTCATCGGCGAACCTCAGAATTTTTTTTTATATATATATATTTTTTTAGTCCGTGGAGTTTAATTCCTACTCCGAATTTTTCTTTTGTTTCCTTCACTGCTTGCTCAATATACAGATTGAATAACATCGGGCAGAGACTACAACCCTGTCCCACTCCCTTCCCAACCACAGTTTCCCTTTCATGCCCCTCTTATAACTGCCATCAGGTTTCTGTGCAAATTGTAAATAGCCTTTCGCTCCCTGTATTTTACACCTGCCACCTTCAGAATTTGAAAGAGAGTATTCCAGTCAGCATTGTCAAAAGCTTTCTCTAAGTCTACAAATGCTAGAAACGTAGGTTTGCCTTTCCTTAATCTATTTTCTAAGATAAGTCGTAGGGTCAATATTGCCTCACGTGTTCCAATATTTCTACGGAATCCAAACTGATCTTCCCCGAGGTCGGCTTCTACCAGTGTTTCCATTGGTCTGTAAAGAATTCGCGTTAGTATTTTGCAACCGTGGCTTATTAAACTGGTAGTTCGGTAATTTTCACATCTGTCAACACCTGTTTTCTTTGGGATTGGAATTATTATATTCCTCTTGAAGTTTGAGGGTATTTCGCTTGTGTCACACACAGTTTTATGTGATCTTCTACACACGTCCCCCGTCGTATTGTTCCGCGGTACCCTGCGTTGTCTGCGAGTGCTGGGAGATGGGATCGAGAATGGCTACGTACCTTCCTGAGTCGCCAGCTGGTGATTAGGCTAAAGCCAGGGCGAAAGCGTGTGAAGCGCCTAGCTTACGTGAGGGGGAGACGTGGGTATAGGGGGGGGGGGGAGGGGAGGGAGGGTATACGGGTGCAGACAGCAGCCAGGTGCGCGCTGTGCTGTTACTGGTCCGTGGGACGTGACCCGCTTCCCAAGGCGACAGGCGTCTTGCAGTGAGCAGCGAGAACACCTCCTCTCTGTCTTTGTGTATGTGTGTGTGTGTGTGTGTGTGTGTGTGTGTGTAGGTCTTACTGCTTACAGCTGTCGGATAATACCGGGTGATTGAAAGACGAAGAACAGATTTCAGTTGTTTATTACAGACAAACAATAAAGGATAGAAACCCATTGCGCATGTCACCGTATAGAGGAGGGTTCAAAGTTTTGAGACAGAGGCGCTGTTGTATGTTTGCAGCGAAATGAGGACTACTCCACAGGAGAAATCATTTTGTGTGTTGGACTCCCGTTGTTCAAGTGCAACGTGCATTCCGCCGCCGATTTAGCAAGTAGCCGCCTCTGCACAAACAGATTCATGACTGGCATACAAAGTACTTATAAGCTGCTTGAATACGCAGAAAAAGAGCACCCGTCGACCACGCACGTCTGGTGAAAATGTCGAGCTTATCCGAGATTCGTGCAGACGGAGACCTCGGAAGTCCACAAGACGGGAGGGCCAGGCACTTCAACTTCCTCAGACAACGGTGCTGCGTGTTCTGAAACGACACCTACATGTGAAGCCTTACAAGTTCCAGTCACTGCAGCCAATCCGGCGACCTTAATAGAAGGTGCGAATTTTGCATTTCAGTTCTCTACGATACGGCAGAGGGTACTTTTTCCAAGCGCCTTATCTTTTCGGACGAATCGACGGGCAAAGTAAATCGCCACAATGTAAAAATTTCAGGGTAAAAAATCCTGACGCAGTCGTCAAACATGACAAGTGCTCACCAAAGCGAATGTGTTTTGTCCTGTTTCTGTTCACGCAGTTTATAGACCTTTCTTCTTTGGGCAAAAATTGCGACAGGAGTGTCTCCATGTATATCTTACTCTGCGAGCCACCTAATGGTGTTTGGCAGAGGATATTTTCGGTACCACTATCTGATCCCTCCAACCCTGTTCCACTCGCGAATACTGTGTAGGAAGAATGATTGTCGGTAAGCCTCTGTATTGGCTATAATTTCTCGAATTTTCTCCTCGTGGTCAATACGCGAGATGCATGTGGGGTGTGGGGGTGGGGGTGGCGGGTGATGGTGGGGGGGGGGGGAAGTAACATGTTGTCCGCTCCTCCTGAAAAGTGCTGTCCCGAAATTTCAGTAGTAAATCTGTCCGTGATACACAACGCCCCTCGTGTAACGTCTGCCAGTGGAGTTTGTTCAGGATCTCCGTAAAGCTCTCTCGCCAGCTAAACGATCCCGTGACGGAACGCGCCGCTCTTCGTTGGATCTTCTCTATCTCCTCTGTCAGTCCGACCTGAGAGGGGTCCCAGACAGATGAACAATACTCAAGCCTCGGGCGAACAAGCGCATTATAAGCTACTTCTTTCGTGGATGAGTTACATTTCCTTAAGATTCTTCCGATGAATCTGAGTCTGGTGTCTGCTTCGCCCACTATCTGTTTTATACGTCCACTTAAGATCGCTCTGGATAGTTACGCCTAGATATTTTACGGAAGACGCTGTCTCCAGCTGTCTGTCATCAATAGTAGAGCGGTACAGTAGTGGCTTTCTTTTCCTATGTATGCGCATTATATGTTACATTTATTTACGTTCAGGTTCAGTCTCCACCATTCATCAATACTCTGCAGGTCATTTTGCTAATTCTTACTATCTTCTGGCGTTGCTACTTTGGCATAGACAACTGCACCATCTGCGAATAGCCTTAAAGAGCATCCGACGCTTTCTACTAGATGATTTATATACTGTATAAACAGCTTTGGTCCTATCACACTTCCCTGTGGTACTCCGTATATTACCTTTAGATCTGTCGATTTAGTTTCGTTAAGAGTGACGTGTTGAGTTCTATCTGCAAGAAAGTCTTGAATCCAGTCGCAGGTCTGCTCCGATACTCCGTAAGCTCGTACATTTTTTCATTAAACGGCAATGCGAGACGGATTCAAATGCCTCACTGAAATCAAGGAACACGGCATCAACCTGAGTGCCGTTGTCCACTGCGCTGTGGATCTCGTGGAGGAACAGAGCGAGCTGAACTTCACAGGATCTCTGTTTCCGAAATCCTTGTTGATTTTTATACAGGATTTGTTCATTTTCGAAAAACGTCATAATTCTTGAGTATAAAACATGTTCCATAATTCTACAACACATTCACGTCAACGATATAGGTCTGTAGCTGTGTGGATCTGTCATACGGCCTTGCTTAAAAACGAGAATGACCTACGATAAACTACTGCTAGAAGGAGAACAAGTTCTTTCGCATAGTCTTTATAGAATCTTATAGGTCTCTCATCTGGTCTCGAAGCCTTTCCACTAGTAAGCGATTGTAGCTGCTTTTCAATTCCGCGATCGGTTATATCAGTTCTATCGTACCTGGACATGCTGAAAACTGGTTGTTTCCTCAACTTCACGAAGATTTCAATGATTTCATTTTTTGCATGACAGCGTCCCATCTCAGTTTCAACTCGAGGTGCGGCGTTAACTTGACAACACTATCCCATAACGTTGGACTCTAAGATATGGACAGCAAGATCTTGTTCATCGCTTTTTGCCTCCCACGTGATCAGACCTCACCCCTTACTTTTATTTCTGTTGGTGCACATGAAAGACAGAGTCTTTGTCCCACCCTTGGCAGCTGCTCTTGAAGAACTGAGAAATCGAACTGATGAAGTTGTCCATTCAACAAACAGGGACCTGTTCATTCGTATGTGGAATGCAGCGCACTACCGTTTGGAGGTTTCTCGAGCAACGCTTATGAGCGTATGGTATAGTGTTTGTGCGGAACCATCTTCTGTCCGGTGACATGCGAGTGTCTTTCATACACTCCTGGAATTTGAAATAAGAACACCGTGAATTCATTGTCCCAGGAAGGGGAAACTTTATTGACACATTCCTGGGGTCAGATACATCACATGATCACACTGACAGAACCACAGGCACATAGACACAGGCAACCGAGCATGCACAATGTCGGCACTAGTACAGTGTATATCCACCTTTCGCAGCAATGCAGGCTGCTATTCTCCCATGGAGACGATCGTAGAGATGCTGGATGTAGTCCTGTGGAACAGCTTGCCATGCCATTTCCACCTGGCGCCTCAGTTGGACCAGCGTTCGTGCTGGACGTGCAGACCGCGTGAGACGACGCTTCATCCAGTCCCAAACATGCTCAATGGGGGACAGATCCGGAGATCTTTTTGGCCAGGGTAGTTGACTTACACATTCTAGAGCACGTTGGGTGGCACGGGATACATGCGGACGTGCATTGTCCTGTTGGAACAGCAAGTTCCCTTGCCGGTCTAGGAATGGTAGAACGATGGGTTCGATGACGGTTTGGATGTACCGTGCACTATTCAGTGTCCCCTCGACGATCACCAGTGGTGTACGGCCAGTGTAGGAGATCGCTCCCCACACCATGATGCCGGGTGTTGGCCCTGTGTGCCTCGGTCGTATGCAGTCCTGATTGTGGCGCTCACCTGCACGGCGCCAAACACGCATACGACCATCATTGGCACCAAGGCAGAAGCGACTCTCATCGCTGAAGACGACACGTCTCCATTCGTCCCTCCATTCACGCCTGTCGCGACACCACTGGAGGCGGGCTGCACGATGTTGGGACGTGAGCGGAAGACGGCCTAACGGTGTGCGGGACCGTAGCCCAGCTTCATGGAGACGGTTGCGAATGGTCCTCGCCGATACCCCAGGAGCAACAGTGTCCCTAATTTGCTGGGAAGTGGCGGTGCGGTCCCCTACGGCACTGCGTAGGATCCTACGGTCTTGGCGTGCATCCGTGCGTCGCTGCGGTCCGGTCCCAGGTCGACGGGCACGTGCACCTTCCGCCGACCACTGGCGACAACATCGATGTACTGTGGAGACCTCACGCCCCACGTGTTGAGCAATTCGGCGGTACGTCCACCCGGCCTCCTGCATGCTCACTATACGCCCTCGCTCAAAGTCCGTCAACTGCACATACGGTTCACGTCCACGCTGTCGCGGCATGCTACCAGTGTTAAAGACTGCGATGGAGCTCCGTATGCCACGGCAAACTGGCTGACACTGACGGCGGCGGTGCACAAATGCTGCGCAGCTAGCGCCATTCGACGGCCAACACCGCGGTTCCTGGTGTGTCCGCTGTGCCGTGCGTGTGATCATTGCTTGTACAGCCCTCTCGCAGTGTCCGGAGCAAGTATGGTGGGTCTGACACACCGGTGTCAATGTGTTCTTTTTTCCATTTCCAGGAGTGTAGTTTGGCTGTAAGAAACAATTGAAACCTACTCTTTCTTTCTGAATCGCCCTGTTTACAGGTACTCAGTGCAGCTTTCCTGTCTCTCGGAACCATAAGCTTTGTTCCCAAGTTCACATCAGTTGAGGAATGAGATACGAACAACAGATTCTACTACAAATAGGCCTGTCGTGAGAAATTACACCTTTACAATAGTACTGTCACCTGACTGGCCGCTGCGATGGAAGACGGAGGGATCAGCCTCTCGCCAGTGTGCCAAGACTCATATTTCCATTCATTAATCCACACACCGTGTAAAATTGATGTACGTACCTACATACCTTAACAATATTTTGTAAAATCGAATTATAAACCATAACCATATTTTTAGGAAGAATAAAAACAGAAGATAGGAAAGATGACAGTGGAGGATGTCCCTTCACCAAGTGTGTATTGAAAGATTACCGTGTTACCTCCTTGCCTAGGGACGCCAGATGTAAGTTGATGTTGTCAAGCCCTGAATGAAAATTGCGCAGCGGATAAATGGGGAGGGGAGCTTGAGAGCGCTACCTAGCGAGCGTGTCCTTTCTGTACGATACTAGGCAAGGGGCTGGAGGGCTCACACGCTGATGTGTGGGTCCTGCATTCTATAGCTTTTATTTTTAAATTAATTCCATTAACTGGACTCCTATGTGATTTTTTAAAGGTATGTTAAAGATTGATGACAATTGATTACCTACTTATTTTAAACATTATCACTCGATTTTACAGCGATTGCAGCCATTGTTCCAGTTTACAGATATTACAGTTTTACAACTTATAGCTCGGGTACATTATATACTAATCTGCACGCACATTTCTACGGGCAAGACGGAATTGCGTTGGCAAAATGTATACCACCAAAGTCTCCCAAAATTTTACACGTGAGGAAGATAACGGGCAAACTGGGGACCACATACAGTAACACAGGGGGTCAAATTTCCTAAATTAAACGAGAACATTCATTTCCTTACACAATCCAAAACTGGAAATAAAAGAATTAGTACAAATATTCAAATACCTCTCTTCCATACGTGAACATTGAGACAGACGCACTGAGGGCACGTCTGCTCACTTACCCGTCTTCTGTAACACACCTAGAATATGGCGGGCACCCGGAGGTCTTCCTGGGCCCCGGTGGAGGGGGTGGTCGAACCACTTGGCCGTGACCAACCTCTCCACCCCAAATCTTGTGACACTGGAAAGTCTTTGACTTTTACCTGCCTGTGCTGTCTCTCTGATCCCCTACCCAGGAGTAAGGTTGGCACTACTATACTACAGGACTACTTCCCAACTAAGATTTGGCCACGCTTTACGGAAAGGTGTGAGGAGGATTAGGAAAGTTCATGTGCAGATTCACATTCACCTGCAAGAAATGCCGGCCGCGTAGTGTAATAAAACTGGCGGCGGAGCCGCCTCTGTTTGTATTTCCCGGTGCGAGCGAGCAGCGAAACATGCTGCTTATGGAGCGGAAACTACTGTACCGTTTCAGTATGACGATGAGTGTCTTGGGATTGTCCATCAAGTCACCGACGGTCAATCACAACTCTTCATCTAAACCTAAGATCTACTCTAGATTTCCTAATAACCAAACCTTAACCTTTAATTTTTTTTTAAAAAAGGAAGCCTGTTGTGTTGTTTTGTTTAGGGTATTTCTACATTTTCATTTACGGTTGTGTGGAATCAGCGCTGTTTTCCACTCTGTGGACTGCTTCCTGTCTTTGCATATAGGCTCTTTGTCTGGATCGGACGTGCTCTCTATTGAGCACTTTGCGTATATATTCAGTGAATGTGTTTAACATGGTCCATTACCGTACGCAAGTCATCATTGTTGTACTAAGACTCACCTGCCTATCAAAGGGGATGGTAGTGGGGTGAAAAAGAGCTATAGCCGACGAGGCAGGAATAGCTTTACTTCATTCATTTGAGAACAAGAGCCTTAATGTCTTCGGAAAAACTTTACACGTCATTTCAAACATTCGCGAAACTTTTTCTCGCTGGCAACTCCCACAAAATTATAAAAGGAACATTTTCCTGTTCATGCAATAAAACTGGCGCAAGAAACATGACGTCTTAATTTATTAATTCTTTACTACTAACAATATTCGCACCACATTTTTCAGAGAGTATTCAGATGCACCACTGAATGCGCCAGAGAAATTATATTACTGTACTACACATAGTTCAAGAGATATGCCATCATAAACGCAGTGATAGTTAAAAACCGCCACATCACGCAAGCCGTTTAAATTTATTATTTCGTTGCTACTAACTCAATCGCAACACTTTTCGCAGACAGTGTCCGTGTGTGTCGCTGAATGTACCTACAACAATAGCTCATAATACGACACATAATTCACGATGTACGACGTCATAAACATCGAGCAGCATGAAAAATGAAACTGCATCCTAAACTCCTGGAACGATTTCAACCAAATTTGGCACACACATTAGTTCCGACCTGGAAAGAAATACTGAGGGAGTAAGAACCATTTGCGTTCTGTAGGGGTGAGCGTCATAACGTCTAGAATGATGGGGGGAGGAGAAGATAGACAATGAAAATAGAAGAAGGAAGTGGACAGAATTGGGACAGGAGGAGGAGGAGGAGGAGGAGATTAGTGTTTAACGTCCCGTCGACAACGAGGTCATTAGAGACGGAGCGCAAGCTCGGGTGAGGGAAGGATGGGGAAGGAAATCGGCCGTGCCCTCTCAAAGGAACCATCCCGGCATTTGCCTGAAACGATTTAGGGAAATCACGGAAAACCTAAATCAGGATGGCCGGAGACGGGATTGAACCGTCGTCCTCCCGAATGCGAGTCCAGTGTGCTAACCACTGCGCCACCTCGCTCGGTTTGGGACAGGAGGAGATGGACAGAGAGGGGTGAAGTATGAGACGAACAGAGAGAGGGAATCGTCTGATAGAAGACTGGAATAAATACGGAACCGGGCAACACCAGGCACTTTGCTACGAGGGTAAGCCAATTATTATCCGCAAAGTAGTTATAAAATTTTATTATCATCAAATAAGAAACATACAAGAACATCATTTTTCGACATAGTCTCCTTGCTTTTCGACACACTTGGTCTATCGTTGTACAAGCTCCCTGATGCCCTCATAAAAGAAGGTTCTCGGTTGAGCTACGAGCCAGGAATGCACCGCTTCTTTCCCTGCTTCGTTTGAGGCAAATCGACGGCTCCTTAATGCCTGTTTGAGTGGACCAAACAAGTGATAGTCAGAAGGTACAAGATGGGGACTATATGGAGGATGATCCAGTACTTCAAATTTGAGTTTCTGGGGCGTTTCAGCAGTGTGGGCAGCAGTATGCGGACGGGCATTGTCGTGCAACAACACAACACCTTTTGGTAGCAATCCTCGGGATTTGCTTAGGATTGCAGGCTTCAGCCTGGCAGTAAGCACCTCTGTGACGTACACTGTTTATTGTTGTGCCCCTTTCCCCATAATGTTCCAGTACTGGACCTTGTGCGTCCTAAAAAACTGTAAGCATCAGTTTTCCCACGGATGGTTGGGTCTTGAACTTTTTCTTGCACGGCGAATTTGGATGTTTCCAATCCATACTCTGCCGTTTACTCTCCGGCTCGTAATGATGGATCCATGTTTCCTCACCAGTAATGATCTTGTCTAAGTTGTCCCCTCCGTTACCATAGAGATCCAAATGTTTTTTGCAGATGTCCAAGCGCGTTTGTTTATGCAACTGTGTGAGTTGCTTTGTTTGCACAAACTTTATGAAACCCAAGTCTGTTGTGGATGATTTCGTAGGCAGAACTGTGAAACGAAACCGCCCATTAAGACTTATTTAAAACGAAAATTTCCCAGTCTAATTCAGGATCGCGCATGTAAACAAAATATGTAGCTCGTCTAGAAAAAAGTATGACTGAGATAATGACTGTTTAATTTGTTTCAGTTCAAAGTGTAGAAGCTCTATAAATGAAGGGAACAATTCCCATGAAGGGAGGTAATTAATAAAAAATGTAAATGTATTATTGTAATTTCTTATTTGAGAGTTTATTCTTGAATGAAATAAGAGACATGTACTGATATCGTAGTCTACTGGCTGTTCTGAAGAAAATATACAATCAGATATGTATTTTCATCTTTTTATAAATTTCAGTTGTTAATTAATGACATAATAATTTTAAAGAATGCCGAGGATTGTTCGGGATTGTTAAGAAAGTATGAATAGTTTCAGTCTGGTTTTGGGTTTTGAGTAGTGAGCATATAGCTGCTCCTTTTGTATTGCAAGTATTGTTTGCCTTTGTAATAATACTTTAATTTTGTTTTGAAAGTATAATAAATGTATTTAAAACATAATAAAAGATTAATTTTAAATTTAACTTTTCCGCAGTTAAATGTTACAGTGACTGTAAATGTACTCAGGACCACGACTGCAGCAGATAAAGAGTAACTATGATCAACCCCATTATTACGAGTAGTTAGAGAAAAGTTATAACCGTCACTAATTTGCAGACAATGTGCCACTTCGTCAATAGTTAATCGTCTGTCCAAGAGAATAATTTCACGTCAACGCTCAATAGTTTGTCCATCTGTGCCACCATTTCGGAATTTTTCAATCCATTCGCAGACATTCCGTTGTGGTAAAACACTGTTCCCGTACTGTACCGAAAGTCTTCGATGAATTTCGGGCCCTAGTACTCTTTCCGACCACAAAACACGGATCACTGAACGTTGATCTTCTTTGGTGCAAATAGGCAGCGGAGCAGCCATGATTAACAGCATGGCAGCGATAACGAAACTAACCTAGCAGCTTGAAAATTGAAAAGACACAACAACTAATAAACAAAGCATGCGTCATCAATGTAAAAGATAGTACTACCGAAATAAACAAATATCTAACTAAATTGCGGATAATAATTGACTTACCCTCGTAGTTACTACAAAAGAATCATTCAAATTTTGTTTATAACAATAGAGGAGAACCTCTTAATACTGACCTATCGCTTCGTGGTCGGAATTCCATTTCAGTATCGTTTGTGAGAGAACATTTGAGAAACGAAAAGGAGCCGAATCACTTCGTGTGTCACATGCTTCGGACCGAATGACCGTGTGGGTACCGAGTGCCCGCGAAAAGCTGTGCTGTTTGCCAGCTGGCGAGAGCAGGTTCAGCATTACCTCAGCAAACAGGCCGACTGCGCGCGGGTGTTCTGTTTGCTGCTCGCTAATGTTTGCATGGAACACTCGCTAGCGCTGTTACCATTAATCACTTTCTCCGGGTGTGCTAGTTCCTAGTCCTTGTATGCGACTAGTAAGTCGGAAACGGACTGTGACGTTCCTGTGGAGCATATGACAAGTGAAACAGGCCCTAAGTTGATCGCTGTTTTAAGAAACACATTACTGAAAGATAGAGAAACATATCGTGGATTAGGCGTGGACGTGTACAGTGAAAACATGCATGTTACGTATTCACTTACACGATTATTCAACCCACATTCTGTTTACTAACGAATTAGTCGTAACCATTAAGTCATTTATAACTTAAACAGCCCCCCCTCCCTCCCACGAACCATGGACCTTGCCGTTGGTGGGGAGGCTTGCGTGCCTCAGCGATACAGATAGCCGTACCGTAGGTGCAACCACAACGGAGGGGTATCCGTTGAGAGGAAAGACAAACGTGTGGTTCCTGAAGAAGGGCAGCAGCCTTTTCAATAGTTGCAGGGGCAACAGTCTGGATGATTGACTGATCTGGCCTTGTAACACTAACTAAAACGGGCTTTCCGTGCTGGCACTGCGAATGGCTGAAAGCAAGGGGAAACTACAGCCGTAATTTTTCCCAGCCGGCCGCAGTGGCCGAGCGTTTCTAGGCGCTACAGTTCGGAACCGCGCGACCGCTACGGTCTCAGGTTCGAATCCTGACTCGGGCATGGATGTGTGTGATGTCCTTCGGTTAGTTAGGTTGAAGTAGTTCTAAGTTCTAGGGGACTGATGACCTGAAGTCCCATAGTGCTCAGAGCCATTTTTCGTAATTTTTCACGACAGCATGCAGCTTTACCGTATGGTTAAATGATGATGGCGTCCTCTTAGGTAAAATATTACGGAGGTAAAATAGTCCCCCATTCGGATCTCCGGGCGGGGACTACTCAGGGGGACATCGTTATCAGGAGAAAGAAAACTGGCTTTCTACGGATCGGAGCGTGGAATGTCACATCAAAATGGTTCAAATGGCTCTGAGCACTATGGGACTCAACTTCTGTGGTCATCAGTCCCCTAGAACTTAGAACTACTGAAACCTAACTAACCTAAGGACATCACACACATCCATGCCCGAGGCAGGATTCGAACCTGCGACCGTAGCAGTCCCGCGGTTCCGGACTGCGCGCCTAGAACCACTAGACCACCGCGGCCGGCGTAAATGTCACATCCATTAATCTGGCAGGTAGGTTAGAAAATTAAAAGGCGAAATGGATAGGTTAAAGTTAGATATAGTGGGAATTAGTGAAGTTCGGTGGCAGGTGAATACAGGGCTGTAAATAATCAAATAGGGGTAATGCAGGAGTAGGTATAATAATGAATAAAAAAATAGGAGTGCGCGTAAGCTACCACAAACAGACAAGAAGCCCACGCCTACCACAGTAGTACAAGTTTATATACCAACTAGCTCCACAGGTGACGAAGAGATTGATGAAATGTATGATGAGATAAAAGAAATTAGGGAGACGCAAATTTAGTAGTCATGGGTGACTGGAATTTGATAGTAGGAAAAGGAAGAGAAAGAAAAGAAGTAGGTGAATATGGAATGGTAAGAAACGAAAGAGGAAGCCTCCTGGTAGAATTTTCCACAGAGCATTGTAAGATGTCAGGCAAATCCAACACCTTCCATGAAAACCCTGACATGATAAGCAAATCCAGTAGTATGTCACATAGCTCCGAATAAATCGTGACATTAAATTAACCAAAGTAATACGAGTAACGAGTGAGCAAATGGAATACCACAGACTAACACAAGAATGCCTAAATGCATGTCATACCTTCCCACCGTGAGACAGACGCAGTTCCGAGGGGAGAAACGAGAACAGAAGCCGAGAGCAGAACCGTGTTAAGCGAGAAGCCCTACGATAAGGGACGGACGGACACCCACGTCGCCAGCTAACTGCTAGGCCCACACCACCCGCAAGTTTTTAGCGTGAGACTTTTTCGCGTCTCTGTTACGTCAAGACCACCCCCCAGCCAATGTTAAAAGCTAGAGCCCTCCAGAAGAACAGTATAGATCTTACGATAACACAAAAAGGGCTACACCACCCGCAAGTTTTAGCGTGAGACTTTTTCGCGTCTCTGTTACGTTAGGACCACCCCCCAGCCCATGTTAAAAGATAGAGCCCTCCAGAAGAACAGTATAGATCTTACGATAACGCTAAAAGGACCACACCAGCTGCAAGTTTTAGCGTGAGCCTTTTTCACTTCTCTGTTACGTAGCAAACTTTAAAAACATTGCCCCACCACGAAAAGTATAACGTTTCTCATTGGATAGACAGAATTTTTGTAGGCGGAGCTTAAGGTTAACATTGAGACCCTGATTGGTCAGATGAAAACACAGCCAAATAGTTTTTTTTAAACCAACTTCGGTAAATTGTAGTAAGGAGAAGTTAGGAGAGAGTTGCTTCCAAGAGGGAGAGCTGGATGGAGCTGAGCCGCCGCCGCCCCCTGACGAACACCGACAAGGTAATGAACGCACGCGATGCCGCATAACAGCGCATAAAGCTTCACTCAGAACTGCAGAAGTCTCATCTGTTACACACCCTTTTTGCGTAATAATAGTATCGATCGTCAATTAAAGCTCATGGTGTTCACATTTGCCACTTGAAGTAAAAATCTGAAACACGATGATTTTTCTGTTATATAGTTATTGAGAAGCCACATCAGCCACTGTAATTTACGACAAGCTAGATAAGTAATAAGATAATTGAGGGCCACTGTGGACCATTTTGATAGTTTTCTCTTTTGTGAAACTTAAATTAAACCTAGATTATAGATGTGATACGGCATAGGTCATTCTTTGATCCATTGTAGAACTTGGAAACCCATTCAGGGAATATTCGTTCACATTTTTATTGAACGCAGTCGGTTTTTACCATCATGTATTAAAACATTTCCTTTTATCAATAGTGCAATTTATAAACAATGTTTTGTGAGTAGAATAAAATTTCCAATGGTAAACTTAACTGCTTTTTCGACGTTATTTTACCAGCTAACTAAAAATGGAAAGCCTTGAACCCCTTCCACAAAATTTAGTTAGTATTAAGATTCTTTTACAGGGAGTGCAGTGGAGCTGACGCTGAAATCATTAAGTATTTGGTTATATCATCGCTAGTCTCACTGAACTCTTCCGGTCTGGTGTCTCCTTACCAGCAACAGGTCCCAGGTTCAAACTAGTCAATTCCCTAAAAAACACGCTCAGAGCGTCGTTGCGCGAAAGTGGTAGGGAGACACGATATAGAACAAACAGACACCACGCAGAATGTTTAGAGCATAACTTAATCATAGCTAACACTTGGTTCAAGATCATAAAAGAAGGTTGTACACATGGAAGAGTCCTGGAGATACTCAAAGGTTTCAGATAGATTATATAATGGTAAGACAGAGATTTAGGAACCAGGTTTTAAATTGTAAGACATTTCCAGGGGCAGATGTGGACTCTGACCACAATCTATTGGTTATGAACTGTAGGTTAAAGCTGAAGAAACTGTAAAAAGGTGGGAATTTAAGGAAATGGGATCTGGATAAACTGACAGAACCAGAGGTTGTAGAGACTTTCAGGGAGAAGATTATGGAACGATTGACAGGAGTGGGGGAAAGAAATACAGTAGAAGAAGAATGGCTAGCTTTGAGGGATGAAATAGTTTAGGCAGCAGAGGATCAAGTAGGTAAAAAGACGAGGGCTAGTAGAAATCCTGGGGTAACAGAAGATATACTGAATTTAATTGATGAAAGGAGAAAATATAAAAATGCAGTAAATGAAGTTGGCAAAAAGGAGATCGACAGGAAGTGCAAAATGGCTAAGCAGGGATGGCTAGAGGACAAATGTAAGGACGTAAGGCACATCTCACTAGATGTAAGATAGATATTGCCTACAGGAAAAAGAGACTTTTGGAGAAAAGAGGACCACTTGTATGAATATCAAGAGCTCAAATGGATACCCAGTTCTAAGCAAAGAAGAGAAAGCAGAAAGGTGGAAGGTGTATATAGAGGGTCTGTACAAGGGTCATGTACTTGAGGACAATATTATGGAAATGGAAGAGGATGTAGATGAAGATGAAATTGGATATATGATACTGCGGGAAGTGTTTGACAGAGCACTGAAAGACCTAAGATGAAACAAGGCCTCGGGAGTAGACAACATTCCAATAGAACTACTGATAGCCTTCGGAGAGCCAGCCCTAACAAAACTCTACCATCTGGTGAGCAAGATGTATGACAGGCGAAATACCCTCAGACTTCAAGAAGAATATAAAATTCCAATCCCAAAGAAAGCAGGTGTTGACAGATGTGAAAATTACCGAACTATCAGTTCAATAAGCCACGGCTGCAAAATACTAACACGAATTCTTTACAGACGAACGGAAAAACTGGTAGAAGCAGACCTCGGGGAAGATCAATTTGGATTCCGTAGAGATCTTGCAACACGTGAAACTTATCTTAGAAAATAGATTAAAGAAAGGCAAACCTACGTTTATAGCATTTGTAGACTTAGAGATAGCTTTTGACAATGTTGACTGGAATACCCTCCTTCAAATTCTGAAGGTGGCAGGGGTGAAATACAGGGAGCGAAAGGCTATTTACAATTTGTACAGAAACCAGATGGCAGTTATAAGAGTCGAGGGTCATGAAGGGAAGCAGTGGTTAGGAAGGGAGACAGAGTTGTAGCCTCTCCCCGATGTTATTCAATCTGTATATTGAGCAAGCACTAAAGGAAACAAAAGAAAAAATCGGAGTAGGTATTAAAATCCATGGAGAAGAAATAAAAACTTTGTGGTTCGCCGATGACATTGTAATTCTGTCAGAGACAGCAAAGGACCTGGAAGAGCAGCTGAACGGAATAGACAGTGTCTTGAAAGTAGGGTATTAGATTAGAAAGTGAGACGCTTAAAGTAACAAATGAGTTCTGCTGATTGGGGAGCAAAATAACTGATGATGGTCGAAGTAGAGAGGACATAAAATGTAGACTGGCAAGGGCAAGGAAATCTTTTCTGAAGAAGAGAAATTTGTTGACATCGAGTATAGATTTAAGTGTCAGGAAGTCGTCTCTGAACGCATTTGTGTGGAGTGTAGCCATGTATGGAAGTGAAACGTGGACGATAAATAGTTTAGACAAGAAGGGAATAGAAGCTTTCGAAATGTGATGCTATAGAAGAATGCTGAAGATTAGATGGATAGATGACATAACTAATGAGGAGGTACTCAATAGAATTGGGGAGAACAGAAATTTGTGGCACAGCTTGACTAGAAGAAGGGATCGGTTGGTAGGACATGCTCTGAGGCATCAAGGGATCACCAATTTAGCATTGGAGGGCAGCGTGGAGGGTACAAATCGTAGAGGGAGACCAAGAGATGAATACACAAGCAGATTCAGAAGGATGTAGGTTGCAGTAGGTAGTGGAAGATGAGGAAGCTTGCACAGGATAGAGTAGCATGGAGAGCTGCATGAAACCAGTCTCAGGACTGAAGACCACAACAACAACAACAACAACAACAACAACTTAAACAGACAAATGAATTCCACCGGTGTAAAACGGAAAGCTACTAGTTAATTATCTAAGAGAGCTTTACAATTAATTCGTAAAGAAATTACCTCCTATAGACTTCATATTTCCCGCTAAAATATTACTAGCATGGCCCGCATCTCGTGGTCGTGCGGTAGCGTTCTCGCTTCCCACGCCCGGGTTCCCGGGTTCGATTCCCGGCGGGGTCAGGGATTTTCTCTGCCTCGTGGTGGCTGGGTGTTGTGTGCTGTCCTTAGGTTAGTTAGGTTTAAGTAGTTCTAAGTTCTAGGGGACTGGTGACCATAGATGTTAAGTCCAATAGTGCTCAGAGCCATTTTTTTTTTATTACTAGCATTAAAAAAGAGTGTTTTGTCGGGCTCGGAGGTCCATTTTGCCGCCATTACTCAAAACGTTATATGAAGTTCATAGTGTTTTGCAGGAAATGTCGATGTTAAGTGTTAAAATAAAGAAAATATGCTTGTCATAAACGACTCTAATGTCGTTCGGTTTTCAACTGACGGTAATTCACGACTACTCCGTCATAGTAAGAGAATGTTTGTTGAATGTACCTTCGAATACTCTTGCTAATTTTCTTAATCAATTGTTTACATTTTATGTTTCAAATACCGCCCAGTGCATACCCCTAGTATTTTGCTTGTTGCCGAATGAAACAGACCTACGAAAAGGTATTAACTGAAATCGTAAATGTTTGTGACGATATGAATATTAGGTATCGACCGTAATCACTGCACCTAAATTCAAAGTAGCTATACTCAAAGCGGTTAGCCTGGTGTGACCATTTTCGTCAATAGCAGGATGCAGGTTTCATTTGGCGCAGGCCTGGTGAAGGAAAATTCAGGCGTCAGAGGTGTCTTCTTATTATCAACACACTAGTTCTGATTTATTTTGGGTTTTCTCACTCCCGACGAAACTGGGGTGTTTTTGTTGAAGATTTAATGAGTATTGAACCCGAAAGTGAAAATATTACACGTTTTGATGATTATTTGACAGTGAAATTCATAGACTCAGAACGTGGATTTCGCCTGAAATTCGGGCTTCCAATACTGAACGTTCTGAAAGAACAACCAAGGCGTGTGGTGCATTTCACAGGGCTTTCGGCCTTAATTTTCAGTATGCATCTCCACATGCACGTTTGTCACAGGTATAACAGCAGATATTGCTATTGGTGAAGGAGGACGATGTACTAATGGCTCTGAGCACTATGGGACTTAACTTCTGAGGTCATCAGTCCCCTAGAACTTAGAACTACTTAAACCTAACTAACCTAAGGACATCAACACACACCCATGCCCGAGGCAGGATTCGAACCTGCGACCGTAGCGGTCACGCGGTTCCAGACTGTAGCGCCTAGAACCTCTCGGCCATCCCGGCCGGCGGACGGTGTACTGAACAACGTTACACCAGTATTTACGTCATGAGCAGACCAATACTTGTAGCTATCAGAAATCGTATGTTTTGAGGTTGTTTAGTATCTCCAACTACTTGTCGCATGAGCAAGGCATTAATGATTATTTTCCCCTGCGCACCAAGTCAGGTATTGAAGTGTTGACAGGCATAGTCCACTCAGTGGTGCAGTACAACCTTGCTGAAAACATCAGGTCGTAAAGTTATTCCATATGATATAATCACAAATTAACAAATTTCGAGTTTTTTCCTTTAGCTACAGTGCGGAAAATTGCGTCCTCCAAAATTTAATGATTATAGGTGAGCGGAAGTACCCTACAGGGTTTGAGTTTGCGAGTATCAAAATGTGTGAAACCTACTGATGATGCTACAGAGATGCTGAAACATGTTTGGGAACTTGAAAAAACGATGTTTTGCATAACTGGCGGACCGTACATCACACAATTTTAACTGCAGACACTAAAAACACAAGAAGCTGCAAATCCAAATCTCGGTAGAACACTTGGAGCAACTCGCCTGTGCGTGGAGCACCGATTCCTAATTCTAGTGATTGACTGAGTGTACGTAAGCATCTCCGAATGAGCGGAGAGTTGCTGGTTTGCGTCTGTCTTCTGTGCTATTCCATTTTAATTACTATTCTACTATAATTTAGTTTAAGTCCTTGTATCGTTCTATGTTTTTAGTTGGTCTACTTCATTTATATTCGATCTAGTTATCTACTGGCACTGTTTCTACACTGTAGCTGTTACAGGTTTAAAGTGCCTACCGCATAATGGTTACAACTAATTATATTTATTTATTTTATTTATTTAATGTGATCTGATTAGGGCCATCAAGCCATCTCTCACATCGGGCCAGCGATTCACACATACAGTGCCTTTTTACGCCATAGTTTCTGTAGTGGACTGGCAAGACAGCCAATCCACAGTGACGGGTAGCCGAAAGGCACGCGTTTAAGCTCACGCAGGCTGGCGTGAGGTCTGGAACAGTTAAAGGAGTTATACTAGCAAGAAAAGTACGTAGCTGCTGGAATACTTAACTTTAATCCATAATTGGTGAACATCGGTCTGACGGTACATGCATCACAAGATAAATAGCAAATGATAATGGCGCCTTGCTAGGTCGTAGCAAATGACGTAGCTGAAGGCTATGCTAACTATCGTCTCGGCAAATGAGAGCGAAATTTGTCAGTGAACCATCGCTAGCAAAGTCGGCTGTACAACTGGGGCGAGTGTTAGGACGTCTCTCTAGACCTGCCGTGTGGCGGCGCTCGGTCTGCAATCACTGACAGTGGCGACACGCGGGTCCGACGTATACCAACGGACCGCGGCCGATTTAAAGGCTACCACCTAGCAAGTGTGGTGTCTGGCGGTGACACCACAGTTTCCTATGAAATAACAAATTTAATATGACAAGTAGTATGAGAATGATTTAAGGGTCTGATGTGGCAATACGAGTAAATAATACCGACTATGAACTAGTAAAGTTATTACTGGTAGTACTTTTACTACTGCAACTGCTGCCACTGTGTTAACAGTAAGAAAGATAGTAATGACAATCATAATGATAATAATAACAATAATGATAAAACCGATATAGTTGGAGATATAAAAGAATAGGTGTACGAGATAGGCGTTTCGGATATAGTAAGGTTTTGGGAAAGAAAATTTTCGCAGACTGCATCAGCTAAGAATACTGGGAAGAAGAGGAAGATCTGGTTGGAAAGAAGGATGTAGAAGGATGGCGAGTGCGTACAGGGACAATGGCAATCTCTTTTGCTGCTTTAGTAGATACGTCATTAACTGTCTTATGAAGCTGGAGATGTTTTTCGGTGCTCTGATATAATACAAGAAATTATTTTAGAGTCGGTTTCCCGCTACTGAAAAGGACATCGATAAAAGGGACTGAACGGTGTAGTGGCACAGAAAGAATTTTGTTATGACAGGAACGAGTATTTCTGGCTTGTTGCTCACTTATGAGGTTTAACGTCAAGGTAAGATATAAGGAACAGTACTCGTTGACAGCAGAGATGACAGAGGGCCTGAAAATCTATGCGCTTGGCTACACGCAGGGAGGATAGCTGTGCATACGATTGTGAAATATGATTGGAACATTAGAGACATACCGAACATAGGTATTTATAACCAGTCCCAGGTGCCGTGGGCTTTCCTGAGAAAGGCCTTATACGATTGCATGGCAGTAGAAGTGTCTTTACAAGTTTTTTTTCAGGTCAAGATGGAATAGATTTTTGTATTTTTGTAGGGCATAGAGAGATGTTGATGTCTTCCTGCACACTGCAATTACATATGTGATCAAAAACATCCGGACACCCCCAAAAAATACTATTTCACATTAGGTGTATTGTGCTGCCACCTACTGCCAGGTACTCCATACCAGCGACCTCAGTAGTCATTAGACATCGTGAGAGAGCAGAATGGGGCGCTCCGCGGAACTCACGGACTTCGAACGTGGACAGGTGACTGGGTGTCACTTGTGTCATACGTCTGTATGCGACATTTCCACACTCCTGAACATCCCTAGGTCCACTGTTTCCGATGTGATACTGAAGTGGAAACGTGAAGGGACACGGGCAGCACAAAAGCGTACAGGCCGACCTCATCTGTTGACTGACAGAGACCGCCGACAGTTGAAGAGGGTCGTAATGTGTAATAGGCAGACATCTATCCAGACCATTACACAGGAATTCCAAACTGCATCAGGATCCACTATGAGAGTTAGGCTGGCGGTGAGAAAACTGGGATTTCATGGTCGAACGGCTGCGCGTAAGCCACACTTCATGCCAGTAAATGCCAAACTACGCCTCGCTTGGTGTAAGGAGCGTAAACATTGGACGATTGAAAAGTGGAAAAACGTTGTGTGGAGTGACGAACCACGGTACACAATGTGGCGATCCGATGGCAGGGTGTAGGTATGGCGAATGCCTGGTGAACGTCATCTGCTTGGTTGGTTGGGGAAGGAGACCAGACAGCGTGGTCATCGGTCTCATAAGATTAGGGAAGGATGGGGAAGGAAGTCGGCCGTGCCCTTTCAGAGGAACGATCCCGGCATTTGCCTGGAGTGATTTAGGGAAATCACGGAAAACCTAAATCAGGACGGCCGGACGCGGGATTGAACCGTCGTCCTCCCGAATGCGGAACGTCATCTGCCAGTGTGTGTAGTGCTAACAGGAAAATTCGGAGGCGGTGGTGTTATGGTGTGGTCGTGTTTTTCATGGAGGGGGCTTGCACTACTTGTTTTGGTTGGCACCTTCTTGCTTCCCACTGTTGAAGAGGAATTCGGTGATGGCGATTGCATGATATTCTGCGCCCCGTTTTGTTACTCTTCATTATAAGCCACCCTGGGCTTACATTCCAGCACGGTAATACACGTCAGCACTCAGGGAGAGTTTCTACTGCTTGTTTTCGAGCTTGCCAAACCCTGCTTTGGCTAGCAAGGTCCCTGGATGTCTCCCCTGTGGAGAACGCTGTGAGCATTATAAGCAGGGCCTTCAAACCAGCTCGGGATTTCGACGATCTGCTGCGGGAATTGGTCAAAATTTGGCACGATATTCGCCAATAAAACTTCCAGCGACTACGTGAATCAATGCGGACCCGAATAACTGGTTTCCTAAGGGCCAGAGCTGAACCAGCGTGTTATTGATTTTCTCAATCTGTGAATATCTTTCCCACGAATGAATAACCCAATTTTTCAGAAACTGTTATCATATATTTGTCAGTACACGTATATCACATCCACCGACTTCAGTCCCATTCCGATAACTTGTTCGTGCCGCGTCGGTTTCTTTATTTTTGTTTTACTTTTTTTAGCATGCGCTCCGAGCATCGTGTACCGTGCTTCCGCTAGTGAATCGCAAACGGCCTCGCTCCGACAACTGTATTGCCTGTGATTCATTACTGACGACAGTGTACATTTGCATGCGTTGCGAGGTTTGCCGTATCAGCCACAAGTTGACAAGGCACATCTCTCCCCCCTCTACCCTATACAAATGTATAGACAGGTGTCCGCTCTGAAGCAGAAGAGGGAACTCGTGGAAGTGTTTGTACTGCAGGTCGTTGACTACAGCGATGCTATCGTCCTGCAAGGCTGTTCTCAAGGAACAGCTGACAGCGCTTGCACCACCTGATGAGCACCTCCGCACGAAACGTCCGTGACGTTCATCTCAGATGGGGCCAGATTAGATACAGTGTTCCCTCTGTAGCCCCGTAATGAGTCTCTAGAGGGAGTGGAACACGTCACAGAAACAAGTACACGTAATACAAGTTTACTGAGAAACTTCATCAGATCGCAACAAGGGAAGTGCCCACATCAGAAGGCTAAAGCGGAATGAAAATGATTTAGAAATACGCAGATACTGGGCCCTGGGGAAAAATCGCATCTTTAGTTCTTGACGCATGTAGCTCGCAGGTATGCTTTTGTGATGTATTTTAGCTTAACAGTTTTTTATAATTAACTATTTAGTTTTTAGATTAATTAAGCAGGGGAACTCGAAGCAGAGCTGGAGAACGGGGTACGAGAGGTTTGTGCTCATTTCCAGACTGGAGGGTGCTGCAGCCAATTCTACACGCCGTTCATCGTGAAAATAAACCAGATGTAAACAAACACAAACGGGATGATTGGTGAGCAGCCGTAGGGCCGGAACACTGGTGTCGTTCCGCTCTTGGAAGTAGATCCAGCTTATGTACTAGATACACTACTGGCCATTAAAATTGCTGCACCAAGCAGAAATGCAGATAATAAACGGGTATTCATTGGACAAATATATTATACTAGAACTGATATGTGATTACATCTTCACGCAATTTGGATGCATAGATCCTGAGAAATCAGTACCCAGAATAACCACCTCTGGCCGTAATAACGGCCTTGACACGAGTGGGCATTGAGTCCAACAGAGCGTGGTTGGCGTGTACAGGTACAGCTGCCCATGCAGCTTCAACACGATACCACAGTTCATCAAGAGTAGTGACTGGCGTATTGTGACGATACAGTTGCTCGGCCACCATTGACCAGACGTTTTCAGTTGGTGACAGATCTGGAGAATGTGCTGGCCAGGGCAGCAGTCGAACATTTTCTGTATCCAGAAAGGCCCGTACAGGACCTGCAACATACGGTCGTGCATTATCCTGCTGAACTGTAGGGTTTCGCAGGGATCGAATGAAGGGTAGAGCCACGGGTCGTAACACATCTGAAATGTAACGTCCACTGTTCAAAGTGCCGTCAATGCTAACAAGAGGTTACTGAGACCTGAGACGTGTAGCCAATGGGACCCCCCCCCCTCCCCCCAATACCATCACGCCGGGTGATACGCCAATATGGCGATGACGAATACACGCTTAAGTGTGCATTCACTACGATGTCGCCAAACACAGATGCGACCATCACAATGCTGTAAACAGAACCTGGATTCATCCGAAACCCAGGTTCGTCGTTGAGTACATCATCGCAGACGCTTCTGGCTGTCATGCAGCGTCAAGGGTAACCGCAGCCACGGTCTCCGAGCTGATAGTCCGTGCTGCTGGAAACGTCGTCGAACTGTTCGTGCAGATGGTTGTTGTTTTGCAAACGTCCCCATCTGTTGACTCAGGGATCGAGACGTGGCTGCACGATCCGTTACAGCCATACGGATAGGATGCCTATCATCTCGACTGCTAGTGATACGTGGCCTTTGGCATCTAGCTCGGCATTCCGTACTACCCTCCTGAACCCACCGATTCCATATTCCGCTAACGGTCATTGGATCTCGACCAACGCGAGCAGCAATGTTGCGATACGATAAACCGCAATCGCGATAGGCTATAATCCGGCCTTCAAAGTCGGAAACGTGATGGTACGCATTTCTCCTCCTTACACGAGGCATCACAACAACGTTTCACCAGGCAACGCCGGTCAACTGCTGTTTGTGTATGAGAAATCGGGTGGAAACTTTCCTCATGTCAGCACGTTGTAGGTGTCGCCAACAGCGCCAAGCTTGTGTGAATGCTCTGAAAAGCTAATCATTTGCATATCACAGCATCTTCTTCCTGTCGGTTATATTTCGTGCGTGTAGCACGTCATCTTCGTGGTGTAGCAATTTTAATGGCCAGTAATGTACATACAACACGCAGAATTTGAAAAATATGTAAAAATCTCCCAACCGGTTGCATAGGTTTTCTATATACCTTGACCAGGTTTCGTCACCTCTAAGGGTGACTTCATCAGAAGGTAAGGTAATTACATGAAGAACATATCGTCAAAGATATACAGTGATTTAATAGCTGAGTTGCTCAAGTCATACATTAAAATATAAGACATAATGTTCTTCAAAAAGTCAAACATTAAAACATAAGTAACACCGGTGTTCCTTATTATCGCTGAGTCGAAGTACGCGTAACGCACAGCATAAAACGTATCCTCACTATTACTTGACTGTACCACAGACAGTTTGGCTTCTGCTCCACGTGGAACGAAATCTGATGAGGTTCCACCAAATGCGAGAGAATACATAGTGCAATGTTTGCGTGAGGTTTATTCTTATGACGAACGGAGTATAGTGACATGTAGCTCTATAGCTCTGAATATAAGGCAAGGAACAGCAGCCATTTTAGCTTAGTTTGGAGTGCGACTTCTAAATGGTTTTCGTTCACGTTTCCAGTTCCGTTTTTAAAACTTTTTGGCGAATTTCAACGCAAGTTAAACCCTTAACTCTTCATTGTGCACCTTTACGTAACAAGTAAAGTGCATGCCACTCCCTACACGTCAATTATAAAATACGTTTAAAACCATCGGTTACTGTGCCTCATAACAGTTATTAACCTGAGTGTGCTCCTCGCATGGAGTGGGACGTGTCTGAATGGAATACTTTCGTATTCTGGCCTGTCGCTTTTTGATTTCAGATTACGAATATATCCTTCTTTTTTCCTTTACATTCCCCTATGTTATGAACCTACATTATAAAGACAAATAGACAGCAATGGGATTTTAAATCAATGTGACTGGCAGTTTCAGCCGATTTATCTTTTCAAACGGTATTTTTCAAAGTAACGTTTGCATACATGTGTTGGTAAAGCTAAGAATCGAGAAATCAGACGGGAAATTTGTAAATTTGTGTTAAGTTCCTATGGGACCAAACTGCTGAGGTCATCGGTCCCTAGGCTACTATAACTTAAAGTAACCTACGCTAAGACAACACACACACCCATGCCCGCACGAGGACTCGCACCTCCGACGGGGAAGACGCGCGAACCGTGGTAAGGCGCCTCGGACCACTGGGCTACACCGCGCCCCTCATACGTTGGGTTATATTACGACGTGACTTTTTACACTTTTAAGAAGTGTCTTATGGCGTTCCCTTAGTTTAGCAAAAACTTTTAAACATTATGTATCCCGTTCTGCCCTGGGTTCTCCTGCAAGAATAGACTGCAGCTCCGATCTTACGTTCACTGGCATTCGAGGATAACTATAGCCCTCTCAGCAGCTTCTATTATACTGTAGAATGATTGAACAGAAAAAGGATGAGTACCAGTGGGATACATATGATGCGTTATGAATAGCAGTGGGACAGACACGCAGACATCCTAGCGATCCTATAATAGGTCTGTTTTCACAGATATACGCACGGAGCCCTAAAAAGGAGCGAATTCCGAAAGCTTTTTGCTCTGTTACAACGAAGCCTGTGCTAACAGCACTTGAGGAAAACAGTCAGTGATTCAGCTTGTGTCTGAACACTGAGGAATATACACTTCAATGCTAAGACCTCCAGTAGAGTTCCTCAGGATAGACAGACATTAAAAACTATAAAAACAGTCAGACAAGAAGATCCCATACCGCTAAACCTGTTCTGAGCACACGTAGAGTTTGTTTTCTGGTGATCCAGCTGCGAAAATGGAGAAGGAATCTGGATTGCTGGGACATACTGTAACGTGTATGCCAATGTAACGTAGTTACAGCCAATATTGCCTATGTTCGTCTGTGAAACTGGACTCGATAAGCAACCTGAGTTACCAGTAATCGGAATCTGACCTGCATAACATTATGTGCATGTTGTATGAGTGTCAGTTTCACTGTCATTTAAGCCCTCAACAGATCGTTACATGAAAACCTTAAAACTAACATTTTGGTAAGTAAAACTTAGTGCCAAAACAGAGACACTGACACACCACAGTATGTCATGTACTCTAGCCCAGTAAATTCCGTTGCACAAGTCAGATTCTGTATCACTTGAAAATTCTTGCTCCAAAACGCAGTCAGGTAGCAATTCTTCCAATCCATCTGTGGCATACAGCAAACCAGTGCTTAACAGTATTGGCTGAAATCAGTCTTGGTTGCAATTTTAGTTTTTAGTTTATCAACTACGCGTTTCACCTATTTTAGGCATCTTCAGATTGATATTAATTTGGTATTTCTTAGAACGACCCTTTAGACAGTGAAGCCAAAGGGCATCGTGGAATACATCAGACCAAGATCGCTTTTCATTAAACTCAGCCCCATCTTATTCTGTTACTCGCCTCTGTGAACGGGAACGCGTTATGCAGGCCTTGGAGTCACTCACGTCCAGCTAGGAAGTTTTTACTGAGTTTAACGAAGGCGATGTTGGCTTGATGTACTCGACCATGCCTCTTAGCTACACTGTCTAAAGAATAGTTCTAAGAAATACCAAATTAAGATCAATCTAAAGATGCCTGAATAAGGTGAAACGCGTAGTTGAAAAACGAAAAACCAAAATTGCAACCGAGACTGTTTTCAACCAGTACTGCAATCAGATAGCTTATCCAAATGTTAGTTTTCAGTTTTTCATGTAACGACCTGTTGAGGGCTTAAATGACAGTCAAATTGACACTCATCCAGCCTGCACGCAGTGTTATGCAGCTTAGATTCCATTTGCTGATAGCTCAGGGTAAGCTTCTGAGAGCCACTGAGACGAGAGTGAAGCATTTACTTTTTTTACTTTAGCTCGACGCAGCTGGCCACAAAGTAGGTCAAGGCCAAAGGCATTAAGCGGGAGTTCTCGCCCAGCCTAGGACGCTGCTACCTGTTCACCTTTTTTGTGTGTGTACCTCCAGCCGACGGGTCGTAAATACGTCACAGCCCTCGCTGATGCGTTCCTTTTGAGAGAGAAACAGATGGACTACCTTGTGAAAGGAAGCGGTCGCTGTTGCCTCCACGGAAAAAAAAATCCTCTGTCCTTCCACTTTTAAATAATAAACAATACTCATTGTGGTATCATTAGCTTCATAAAAGAATCCTATCTCTCGTCATTCAAAGTGTTCTGTTTTTTCTGAACACGAGTGTACATCATAAATGTATGAGACTTATAAAGGTCTCTCGAACCATCCAGTTTCATATGAATTCACTAACCTTTCATTGTTCGACCCCTAAACATATTTCCAAGCTCCAGCGGACGATAAAAATCAAAACATATTTTTTTCCATAAAATTACCTCCCTATAAGCTTTGCAGATTAAAATAACCAAATCAGTACAATAAAGTGGTACAATTTAAACCGGTTCCATAGAAAGAATGTTACGAATTTCAGTAAACCTCTCACAATACGTGATCGTTCCCCTGAGGCACGGTGGCCGTCGGCGCGTTACGGTTCGTGATCAGATATTCAACAGCGTGGTCAGTGTTGAAAGGCCTGACACATTTTCCCCGTGATCAGCCGGTTCATCGAAAGAGCAAAACACAGTTCTGTAGTCGCATAACAGACGCATGTTTTAACGCATAATACAACTTGTAAAACGTCGTGCGCAATTATTGGCTCTGTGATTACAGGTTGCAATTGTGACAGACAATTTCGTGATTGAGTAAAGGCTGCGTACACACATCTTCATCTACACCTAAATCTATAGTCTGCACTGTGAAGTGCGTCGCAGAGAGTACCTTCAATGTACCACGTGTTAAAATTCACGGAAGAAGCGAGTGAAGAATGACTCCACCCTACGATTTTACCTGCTCCATCTTTACTGTACAGGTACGTAGGCGGCTGAAGGACATAAGTTATTCCTGTCCTGAAACACATAAGACCATTTGAAAAGTAGAAGAGTGAAACCTCTTAAGTGCCAAATCTCACATCTGTTAGCAGAATCAAAAAACAATGTACCGGTATCTCTTTTTCTATATAATTTATTTGTATTCAAAAAACTGACAAGGTATGCTGCTCACCTCATTACTGCAAAACATAGTTAAATAAATTGGAAATTCAATAATTTATTAACAATTTTCTAGGTGGCATACCAGGAAAATGACTGACTCTAAGTGCTATTAAGAAAGTTTTTGTTTCAAGTGCCGTTACAATTGAGACACCACGTTCTACAATTGCAAGAAATGGGTCCTCGGTCACTATTTGTAGATATGATTAAACTGGTTGCGACACTACTAGGAGAGCCTTCATCAGAATTGAAAACAATTAAAGTAGCCTACTACATAGTCACAGAGTTATATGGTAAGACATTTTTATATAAAGAGTGTAAGTACTGAATAAAAGTAAAAGACAGAGGCAGTACTTACATGTCACATATAAAATAATTAACACGCCAAAAGGGCTTTAGTCACAAAACATTTAAGATGGAATAAATAAGATGGGCTGCTCGTACCTGTACGGCCACAGGATGCAACGTTCTTTTTATGGTAACACACGTACAGATATACAGCAGTGTTATTTTCATTAGTAGAAATGTAGTCAAGAAAGCCACTTCTCACAGATTTCAAATTTTTAGCGGGTGAATAACAAAATTAAATCAGCACTGACTTCTGTTTCTTACATAACTACATTCTTGGGATCAGATTGTCCAAAATTCACTGTAGATCTTCCTGTGCCGCTCAGGAAGAAATGACAACGTCGTTACCATGTTTTTCTGTTTGGCAACTGATGTTAACGTGGCTAGTCTTTCGGATGAAGTACGGTATTACATACATCAGCCGTTATCTTTACTCTTTTGAAGAAATTGACATTTTTCCTTTCTTCTTCTTCAGAGTAAGAGTTTTTAAATAGCTATTTATTATTTTAAACAGTATATTTGATTTTTACCTTTTTTACTGTTTTAAAACCCATACAGAAGAATGCTGAAGATTAGATGGGTAGATCACATAACTATGAGGAGGTATTGAAAAGCATTGGGGAGAAGAGGAGTTTGTGGCACAACTTGACTAGAAGAAGGGACCGGTTGGTAGGACATGTTCAGAGGCATCAAGGGATCACAAATTTAGCATTAGAGGGCAGCGTGGATGGTAAAAATCGTAGAGTGAGACCGAGAGATGAATACACTAAGCAGATTCAGAAGGATGTAGGTTGCAGTAAGTACTGGGAGATGAAGAAGCTTGCACAGGATTGAGTAGCATGGAGAAGCTGCATCAAACCAGTCTCAGGACTGAAGACCACAACAACAACAACATTACCTCCTTCCATTACAAATACTTTTTATTGACACAAACAAAAGCGTACCTGCACTCTGCTCACTACACAAACAATGGGTCAACTAAATGGAGGAGACCTTAAAACGTGGCTCTTGGAACCCACGAGGGAAACAGTTCTCTTGAGACGAAGACCAAGCGCCATCTATTAATGAATATTTGAGATATTTTGTCCATGATTTGCAGCGCGGATCAAGTCTAGCGACATGCGACAGAGTACGAAAGAATACAACAGCACACAAAACGCATTTTGTGAAAAAATGGGACTTCGAATGTTCGACATTTTCGCTCTTCATTAGTTAGGCAGTGTCCAGAGAATGCGACTAGCTAACTGTACTGGGAGCAGAAATCGCGTAGCCAGAAATAAAACAGTTAAACATGTCATCGTTCTTCTGTCAACTGAATCAGAGGACACTTCAAAATTTCGGCACAGTAAAGGAAGTCAGAGGCTGCACATTATTGTAGGCGAGTTTTCGGAGTTTGCAAGCTGGAGTTTCGCGTTCTTGAGACGTGTCAGATGGTGGAAGAGATTTCGCTGTTATCTCACAGCTCTCGTTGAGAAACGTGAGCTCTCTCATGCAGTTGGATTCACGTGACGTAATTCTGGTCGGCATTGTTCACTAGGGAGAACAGGCGGTTCCTTTCTAGAGCCCTGTCTGTGGTATATGAGCCCATTTTTCTCACGACTCTGATGCCACACACAGCTATGACGCCAAGTTGCAGCACTGCACTCTGCCCGTGGAAACAGTAGCAGAGAGCAGTGCTGCCAACTGCAGCTTCCACAGATTTTCAGACAGGTGATTGTCCGTAAGCTATGCTAGCGTAGTACCAATTTAATTGAAATAATAAGTTATTACTAGATAATGTAGTCAAACAATTATAGGAATGAGAAGCAGTAGGCGTCGACATAAAAACTGCTCAAATAAAGTTTTATGCTACCTTCATGGCTTACGTATGGATTTATCCTTTTTTCGGAAGCCCCTTTCTCCACATTCCGTTCTGCTACTAAATTTTCCGATTTGTATCTTCTTCTTCTCCAGCCTTTCACAGATTGGACCTTTAGACTTGTTCCAGCCTAGTTCCATCTTTTAACTGACCGTCCTGTGTACCTCTTTCCTTTGGGTTTTCTTTTGAATCCATGTTTCTTAGGGTCCTTCGTCACGGTCCGCGCAGCTCCCCCTGTCAGAGGTATGACTCCTCCCTCGGAATGGGTGTGTGTGTTGTCCTTAGCGTAAGTTAGGATAAGTTAGATTAAATTGTGTGTAAGCCTAGGGACCGATGACCTCAGCAGTTTGGTCCACAGGAACATATCAAAAATTTCCAATTTCCATGTTTCCTCCATTCTACCGAGATAGTCCTTCCAGTTTTGTTTATGTTCCTCTGGTTCGCGGTTTACTGCAAAAATATGAAGTTCTCGTCTAATATTTTCGTTAGAACTCCCGTCCAACATGGTGCATCTTTTTAACTGCTCGTAAAAATATATTTCATTCGCTTGGACACAGATAAAGTCTTTCCTCTTCGTAACACAGATATACTGGCACACACTAAATCAGATACAGCCAGCGCCTTATAGAACTTCATTTATTGTGTCTCTTCAAGTATTTTTAATGTTCTGTTTATAGTGCCGCATATACTTTCATAGCTCTCTAATTTAACTTCTCCACTCTGATCGTCATCGACAGCAATCTAGCTCTCTACACAACTGATGTTTTATTACATTCTTGCTTCTTACTGGGTACTTCCCATGGAATGCCATTGTCTTAATTTTATTTATTGCTAGCTTAAAATATACAATTATTTACGTTTAATTAACATAAAAAAGTGCAAAGGGCCATGCACCAGTTTATCGCTGAAACTAAAACTATGTTTGCGCTGGGTATGTAAACGCTAAACAAGAAGCTATAATGTTTAAAATAGTAAACCGCAATGTGACTGTGTAGTGTCGGAAGTTCCATGCGGCTTTTCGTGGATGACGCTGTAGTATACAGAGAAGTTGCAGCATTAGAAAATTGCAGCGAAATGCAGGGAGCGAAAGGCTATTTACAATTTGTACAGAAACCAAATGGCAGTTATAAGAGTCGAGGGACACGAAAGGGATGCAGTGGTTGGGAAGGGAGTGAGACAGGGTTGTAGGCTCTCCCCGACGTTATTCAATCTGTTTATTGAGCAAGCAGTATAGGAAACAAAAGAAAAATTCGGAGTAGGTATTATAAATGTCTAAGCAGGGATGGCTAGAGGACAAATGTAAGGATGTAGAGGCTTATCTCACTAGGAGTAAGATAGATACTGCCTACAGGAAAATTAGAGAGACCTATGGAGAAAGGAGAACCACTTGTATGAATATCAAGAGCTCACATGGAAACCCAGTTCCAAGCAAAGAAGGGAAAGAAGAAAGGGGGAAGGAGTATATGGAGTGTGTATTCAAGTGCAATGTTCTTGATCACAATATTATGGGAATGAAAGAGGATACAGATGAAGATGAAATGGGAGATACGATATTGCGTGAAGAGTTTGACAGAGCACTGAAAGACCTGACTCGAAACAAGGCCCCGGGAGTAGACAACATTCCATTAGAACTACTGACGGCCTTGGGAGAGCCAGTCCTGACAAAACTCTACCATCTGGTGAGCAAGATGTATGAGACAGGCGAAATACCCTCAGACTTCAAGAAGAATATAATAATTCCAATCGCAAAGAGAGCAGGTGTTGACAGATGTGAAAATTACCGAACTATCGGTTTAATAAGTCACAGCTGCAAAATACTAACGCGGATTCTTTATAGACGAATGGAAAAACTGGTAGAAGCCGACCTCGGGGAAGATCAGTTTGGATTCCGTAGAGATATTGGAACACGTGACCTTACGACTTATCTTACAAGAAAGATTAAGGAAAGGCAAACCTACGTTCCTAGCATTTGCAGACTTAGAGAAAGCTATTGACAATGTTGATTGGAACTCTCTCTTTCAAATTCTGAAGGTGGCAGGGGTAAAATTCAGGAAGCGAAAGGCTATTTACAATTTGTACAGAAACCAGATGGCAGTTATAAGAGTCGAGGGGCATGAAAGGGAAGCAGTGGTTGGGAAGGGAGTGAGACAGGGTTGTAGGCTCTCCCCGATGTTATTCAATCTGTTTATTGAGCAAGCAGTATAGGAAACAAAAGAAAAATTCGGAGTAGGTATTAAAATCCATGAAGAAGAAATAAAAACTTTGAGGTTCGCGATGACATTGTAATTCCGTCAGAGACAGCAAAGGGCCTGGAAGAGCAGTTGAACGAAATGGACAGTGTCTTGAGAGGAGGATATAAGATGAACATAAACGAAAGCGAAACGAGGATAATGGAATGTCGGGTGATGCTGAGGGAATTCGATTAGGAAATGAGACACTTAGACCATTAACAGATACGACATAACAACGTTCAGCAGCGTACCTGAGAATAGCATAAAACCCGAAATGATAAATATACTTATACACAGTCAAATGGCAGTTTACTCTTTACTCTCTAAAACAGTGCATGACTGTGGCTTAGCTTTTTCAAGAAGCTAGAAGTTACAGAGTAAAAACAAGAGCACCTAGCTAAAAATAAAACGTAAATAGACATCTCTGAAAACGTGTTAGCGAAATAAAATTGTATTTTGTACAGGGCAGGTATCAATAAAATCTTATTAGTAAAGATATGAACGTATTATCACGTAAGTGTACACTGTTTGTAGTCTCTGCCTGTTAAGTGGATGGGGTTTTGTAATGGATACTTTAACTGAATAAATAAATTTGGCTATGCAATATTTGGTACGAGTAAATTATCTCATCAATTTGTAAGTAGGCTGTTAAGGTTTTTTATTGGTAACGCCACCTCTGTATGAAAATCACTGGCTGTGCTGTGTGCAGTCTGTGGCTGCTTTGCATTGTTGTAATACTCGCCATTGTAGTGTTGGGCAGCTGGGCTGTTAACAGCGCGTAGCGTTGCGCAGTTGGAGGTGAGCCGCCAGCAGTGGTGGATGTGGGGAGAGAGATGGCGGAGTTTTGTAATTTGTCATGAACTGCTATATATATTATGCCTATCAAGGTAAATACATTGTTTGTTCTCTATTAATATCTTTCATTTGCTAGCTATCCCTATCAGTAGTTAGTGCCTTCCGTAGTTTGAATCTTTTATTTAGCTGGCAGTAGTGGTGCTCGCTGTACTGCAGTAGTTCGAGTAATGAAGATTTTTGTGAGGTAAGTGATTTCTGAAAGGTATAGTTTAATGTTACTCAGGGCCATTCTTTTGCAGGGATTTTTGAAAGTCAGATTGCGTTGCGCTAAAAATATTGTATGTCAGTTTAAGCACAGTCTTGTATAATTTTTATAAGGGGACGTTTCATATGGCGACCCTGCCAGGATACCTCATTGGAATCTTCTGATTTTTATCTTGTAGTTTGTGTAATTAGTGTAGCTATTGTTTATTGCTAGTGCGTAATTGTAGAGAGAATCTCCTTTGTAGTTGCAGTCTTTCATTGTTGTACAGTAAAACAGTTGTGGCATGCACGTAGATTTGCACCAAGCATTTCGCAGCTGCGCTGGCAATTAAGTAGACATTATTTCCATTCCTATGTTATTTTATTTTGATCTTCAAATTGTGCTTTTCTGTGTTATCGTGTGAAATATTGTGACAATTATGGCGTGTGAAAAACGTAATACTAGGCTCCAAAGTAAACTGAGAAATGACAGTGAAGACGAAAGCAGTGTGTTAGCGCCGCAGAGTAATGAATTAACTAATGTTCAAAGTAGTAATTTGGTAATTGCGCATAGGGAAATGGAGCGGGTTGCAAATAATGGTGTACACAGTGAAACAGTTAGTGAACAGGGAAGCATTATCGATCGATCGGTCGGCAACAGCTCGCCTCAGGAATCCGAAATGACAGGAAACAATCTCGGAAATACTGTAGATTCAGGTTTTGGGTCCTCACCGTTTTCTCAAATAAGTCAAGACACATTTTCTGCTTGTTAAAATGTGAATGTTGCCGGTGCAACTTCACTGGCGAAAAGCACTGAGGAACATGTTTCAGACACCAGTGCATTGTTATTACAATTAATGCAACAAATGGGACAACAGCTCAAAAAGTTAGACACAGTGGAACAAAACCTTAAAAAGTTAGACACAATGGAACAAAATCTTCAAAAGTTAGACTCATTGGAACAAAATCTTGAACAAACACGTGAAGATTTAACTACTGAGTTACATAACATTGAATCGAAATGTCAAAAAGTCTGTAATGACGTAAAAACACAAATTTGTGAATATTTTCAACCTATTTTTTTGCGGCATGAAAATGCATTACAGAATCAAGAAGCAGCCATAAAAGAACTGCAAACTATTGTTCATGAAAATCATGAGACCTTGCAAGCTAAATTTGACTCAGTTGCATCTACCGATTCGGTTATGCAACTTGCAAAAACTCAGGAAAACTGAAAGGACACAGTAGATATTCTGAAACGTGGTTCAGAAAAACACACTGAGGAAATAAATACACTATCGGAGAAAGTAGCCGAACTTTCGGATCAATTCACTAATTTATCTACGAAGGTAGATGATAATCTGAATGACACAAAACCGGCAGTCTTTAATGACACAGAAGAGAGCGAACAAATTGGGAAACTGAAACAAAATCTGAATCAAATTAATACGCAACACCAAAGAGAAATCCGGGAAGTACAAGATCAGCTGACACAGGTAATACAAGAATTACGTATTTCAGAGGACACTCACGCTCCAACACGGGAAGAGGGACTTAGAAATACGGAAAAGCCGCAAAATAATAACACAGGGCATTTCGGAAGTTATGAAAGAAATTGGCAATGTGCACCGAAGTTTGAGATGGAACGGCCGACACGACCTATCAATGACCGATATGCGACTCGCCGACATGATGATTTTGACTATAAGCTGTTCATTACTACACGTAAATTCAAAACATTTAAAAATTCTGGCAACGACATTCATCCACAAGCATGGCTCCATCAATTCTCTCATTGATTTCCTCCCAACTGGTCGTTAGAACACAGATTAGAATTTATGTGTGGCTACTTAGAGAATGAACCAGCTGTAAGAATGTGATCGGTCATTCACGATTGCCACAGTGAGGGAGAATTTTACCATGCCTCCCTCTCAGCATATTGGTCTCAAGCCACACAAGACCGAGTAAAACATGGCATCATAATGATGAAACATTTCGAACAATCTGACTTCTCCAGTCTTGTGAAATATTTTGAAGACGTGTTGCACAAGAATCAGTACCTGACAAACCCATACAGCCCCTCAGAACTCATCCGTATTTGCTTAATCAAATTGCCTGAACATTTACGACATATTATTTTGGCAGGACGTTGCAAAGACGACATTGAAGCTTTTCAGGGACTCCTACAAGAATTAGAAATTGACACAGACAGTCGCCGGATGCAAAAACAGGAAAACAATCACTACAGGTCACATACATCACAATTCCGTGATGACAGAAACAATAACTGGACACGAAAAGGCTATTCTTACAACGCAAATCGTGACCAAAACAGACACCACCCATATGACAACCGCTGGCACAGTAATAATAGTTACAGAGAAAGATCGCATTTCCGTAGTAATGACTAGCACAGAGACAATCAGAGAAACAGACAATATGGGAACCAAAACAATTATTATCAAGGGAGGCAGAATAACTTCAGACGCAACAGTTCGGCGCACAGTTACGATTCAGGGAGAAACTCTCCACCACGTGACGGACAAGGAAGAAACTACGGAATCTACCGACATGACGACAGACGATATATTCGTAACGACAGACCTGAATTGCATCAGAACTGGCGGGATTCAAACAGAGCAGGGCACTTTCGACAACGTGAATTTGTAGAAGTTAGGTCTCCTAATCCCAATAACAACGCGCGCCAACAAAGAGACAGACAATGACTCGCGCCGCAGGCACCCACGTGCGCCGGCTGGCTCAGAGAAAAATAACATAGACGCTAACCTTGAGAAAAATTCCAGCATTCTTTACCGACGTATACCGCATGACAATTGCATTCAAGTTCAAACTCTGAGTACTAGGAAGAGTAAAGGTTTACACAACATTTCACATGTAAAACCGTTTATTGAAAGATAATCTGCTTTTTAACTTAGTCTTTGCCATAAAATTTTTCGCTTCACATTACTAATATGGTTTGTCAGACTTAGAATCTGTTAACATACAACAATGTTTGAAGTTAAATATCCAGTCAAGAACCAAGAGAACTTATATAGACAGAAATTACGAATGCATTGTTATTGTGAACAGACGACACAGTGTTATTGTGTGTGTACATTCTTGCTTGTTAGTTGCACTTTTACGTAACGACTATAAGGCTCACATACTTAGAACATTTACCAGTACTGCTAATGAGATTTTTATGCAACATTTTGGTTTACTTGCAAATACATTATGGGTTCAAGGTGCTTTCTGAGAGATACCAGGTGACACAGTGGTTAGTTTATTTGACAGCTACACGACTATATCATGACACTACTAATGAGTGACAATTTACAATGTTGCTTTTGCGGTGTATCTGTTTTATATCTGCACAGTTTTTCTGTTTTATTCTGGAAAGTAAAACATGTTTTAGTAGTAACTTTTGTGGTATAGCTACAATGAGACTGCCTTTTCCGTAGCACAACAATACGTTACAGCACAGTAATTTCTTCATCACGGCAATAAGCGTAATAACTAAGATATCTATACGCAAAGCATTTCACTTTTGTTTATCATGAGGTAAGTACATTGACTTCTGCAGAACTTAGCTTTCGAAGGACAATGACACAAAGGTTTTCCGTAATACATTTCATTCCATTGTTGTAATCTGTAACACCTGAGGGTATAATTACATTAATCCTCAGGGGGCTACACGCCTACTTTGTGTACCATGTGTTTGGCAAGCACAAGGAGCCATAGCTAATATGGTATTTGCTTATACAACTTTACACATCGGTACCATATTCCTCTAACACATAAATTACATAGCTATCTGATCATTTAACTGAGAGAGACAAATATTTATTTTACTACATCAGTGACAGATGTTTACGTAATTACACAGTTGGATAACTTCACACTTACGAAATTGTATTTTTGTCTGTACTTCGTGAATTGTTCATATTTTTTCGGAACCATTGTGGTACTATAAGAGCTTTGAATGATATATTTGGTATGGGATCACGATTTTTAAAGTACGTTTGAGGTAGGTGACACTTTTGACATGAGCAGAGAATTTTTTTTTAGGTTTTGAAATTATTGAAGGAAGCTACGACGATTTTGAGATTTGGCTGAGGTTTTATGATGTTATGATAACGATGTGTATTATGCTGTTGCGGTATGTTTATGATCAATAAGCTGATGCTGTATGAGTTATTTTATTACGCTACGTATCTGTGATGATGAAATATTGAAGAAGTATCGACGAATAAGGTAAGAAATAATGAGTAGTGGTTAGGGACGCCGATTTGTGAAAAAGGTTGTTGGAAACCAAGAATTGTACTTTAAGAGTTATGAAATGTGTATAAATGCATGAATGTATCACAATGCCGACGAAAACGTTTTGAACACTGTTATATTCGTAGGATTTTGTATCTACACATTTGCAACGAAAATTCTCGACGTCTGAAATTTTTTATATGAGACTGCCACTGTAGCGGAAACTGCTGTCGTAAATATTTCCGTAAGAAAGTTAAGTAACCACCTGCACGTAATGCGTTTTGGGCGCCCAGCTGAGAGGTAGACATCTGACAAAAGAAAGCCATTAGGTGCAAAAAAAACAAAAAGGGGAGGCCATTATCCTCGCTATTGACATTCCTTTGTAGAAAGCATCGCCAATACGACACTCTCAAACTTGATAACATATGATTACACTGTGGAACTCTTAATTTATGATATTTACTGAAATGCCTAATGAAATGATGAGAAATATTTTTATGTCTATACACCTGATTATGACTACTGTCTCTCTAGTTGAGAGATTTTTCTACTAACTTATGAAATGCCTCATGACTACTGAATGATGTTCTTATGCTTTACTTTGTACATAATTGCTCATTGTGTTTAATATCTAGTTTCTAGCTGCACTGCAGCATTGGTTAAAATAAAATTTTGTAGATGTACTAATATAAATATTTTCTGTCTACAGATCGAGTAAATAATAATTTTTTCAAAAAAATGAGGGAGCGTAAAAAGACATTTCCCTTCACAGGAATTGCATACGGAATTTTCTTTTCAACTGCTTGGTAATTTTTTTGGTAGAATAACTTCTTGTGGTGCACCACTTTAATGACATAGATATTAAGATGTGAATAGACATTTCCCTTATCTGCGTTGTTCTCTTTAGTGTACTATTTTTTCTGCTTGAGTTTTGTCATGTATAGGGATAAGTTTTTGCTTTTGCATCTGCTGTTTGCCTGGCATATTGCTACTAAATTTCACTTTACATTACTCTGTTAAGCCAGTTTTACTACTGATTTATTTTTCTTGTTTGCTGTGCATTGCCTCATATTAGTTGTAATGTTGAATTGCTTGGTAATTTAGATTTACTGTAGCTTGCTTTGCAAATTTCCATTTTTTTTTTTCATTGCTGTTTGTGTTCATTGTTTTGTACTGCTGCATTGCCTCGTCCCTTAGTTTAGCATCTGAGCTCAGTAGATTTAAGTTAGCTTAAGAGGGGGTAGACTATAGAAGAGAATGAGTTGCGATGAATTTGAAGAAATGCACTGAGAGGCTATATGAGAAAAGTACAGAAAGCAGGTATAGATAGGACTTTTTGGGAATAATGACGAATGAAGGGAGATCTCCGAGAAGTAAAGAAAGTTTTGTTTGCAAAATACTGCAGTAAAAGAAACCCTGTCCTTTCCTTGTGTTATCCCACCATGTGTTTGTGTTCCCTTATGTATTTGTGTTTTTCCTGTCTTTATGTGTTTAGCTAATAAGATTTATGTTGTAGAATTTTTCAAATACTATGTTATTTTCTTCATAAAGGGGTTTAGACATTATTTATTCTGTTTTGTTTTAATGCTCATGTGTAAAGTTGATGTTCCAAAAGTTATTCTGATATTTTATGTATCTACTTATCTCATAATTCCTGTAACATTGATGTATATGTTTATTTCTATTCTTTTGTAAAGCCCCTATTATCTACAAATGTTATCTGTATTATTATGTCTTGATGATGTTTTCTGTATCTTTGTAATTGTATTCTCATGTTATAAAATTGTACTTGACACCAGTTCATCAAATTAAGTAACTTGTGAGTTACATTTCACTGCACACGTTTCTGTTGGTCATAGTATATGGACAATATGTGAGAAGTAGGGACTGATAGTGTTCGCACGTGTGTTAAAAAATTCAGCAAGGGACTGGATAACAGCATTGCTGGTTCTAAGGACAATTAAAAAGCTTTGTGAGTGCACAAGTGGTGGTTTATGGACTTACTATATTCTCTGCAAGACTCTTCGATGGTGATTGTGCACCTGCACAGTCGCAACAGATGGCTGCTGGCCGTCTCTACAAGGACTACAGTGGGTCTGCACCTTTGATGACCCACCAGCACCATTATTTCTACAAGGACTGCAGTGGGTCTGCATCTTTGATGGCCCACCAATACCATACTCTCTACCAGGACTACAGTGGGTCTGCTCTGTGATGACCTACCTACCAATATTCTTCAAAACGTCGAATGACTCTGCTGTGGGTTTGCTCTGTTGTGGCCCATTACCTGTCAGCATGTCAAGAGTCAGCACTGTCTTTCCGTTGGAAGGACAACACTACTTCTTCAAGACTGCGTGGAAATTTCACTACTTCCGTGTGCATTTTCTTTTACTGCTCAGACTTTGAGAAAAACACTGCTATTCTACTGTGATGTACGATTAGGACTGTCTTCATGGACTGTGAGAAAGTTTAGCTTTTGACCAACATTGTATCAATAAGTGTGTGCATTTGATATCTTTGTTATTGTAATTATAAAAAAAATTTATCAAATCATTATTGGCCACTATCCAAAACAATTTGTAAAATTTTTTGTGGGGAGCATGGGGGCTATGTAAGTAGGCTGTTTAGGTTTTTTATTGGTAACGCCACCTCTGTATGAAAATCACTGGCTGTGCTGTGTGCAGTCTGTGGCTGCTTTGCATTGTTGTAATACTCGCCATTGTAGTGTTGGGCAGCTGGGCTGTTAACAGCGCGTAGCGTTGCGCAGTTGGAGGTGAGCCGCCAGCAGTGGTGGATGTGGGGAGAGAGATGGCGGAGTTTTGTAATTTGTATATATATTATGACTATCAAGGTAAATACATTGTTTGTTCTCTATTAATATTTTTCATTTGCTAGCTATCCCTATCAGTAGTTAGTGCCTTCCGTAGTTTGAATCTTTTATTTAGCTGGCAGTAGTGGTGCTCGCTGTACTGCAGTAGTTCGAGTAATGAAGATTTTTGTGAGGTAAGTGATTTCTGAAAGGTATAGTTTAATGTTACTCAGGGCCATTCTTTTGCAGGGATTTTTGAAAGTCAGATTGCGTAGCGCTAAAAATATTGTATGTCAGTTTAAGCACAGTCTTGTATAATTTTTATAAGGGGACGTTTCAAATTCAATGACTAAGAAATGCCCCTGGCTGCTAAATCAAACAATGACCATGATGAATTCCGTTTATGTTCTGCAAATAATCATACCTCAGAAGTGATGAATAACAATAACTCCAATCAATGACTAATGCCTTGGGAAATTTCGATAAAGGCTCTGGAATGGTAATTCAAAGTTAACGAGCATCTGAACGAAATACTTACAATTGGGAAAGTAGTACTGTGACCGCCACAGGTTGGTACACAGAGACAGAAAATATTACAGAAGGATGTGCATGTGCATGTATTGTCGGATCGGAACCATGTTGAACTAAGTGCAAATGAGTCTTCGAAATGAGAATTGGAATATGCTACATCCGATATCCACACAAAAGGCAAAGGCAACCCGACGGGCACATCGGGCATGTGTGTAGCCTACACGGCCCCTGCACGCCTCAGCATCGCGAGTTCCACATTTCCACATTTCGCAGTCACGGCCGGACACCAGGCAGCGGTATCCCGGTATCCCCCCCACCCCCCCCCCCCCCCCCCCCACCCGGTAGCTGTGTGGTCAGCGCGACAAAATGTCAATCCTAAGGGCCCGGGATCGATTCCTGGCTGGGTCGGAGATTCTCTTCGCTCAGGGACTGGGTGTTGTATTGTGCTATTCGTCATCATTTCATACCCATCGACGCGCAGGTTGTCAAAGTGGCATCAAAGCGAAAGACTTGCACCCGGCGAACGTTCTACGCGATGCTAGTCACACGACCAGGCGGCGATAACTGCACCGCTGGCAGAGGCCACCAAATCAGAGCGACTTATTCGCGTCCGCACAACACGTGCCACGGAAGTAGTATAACGAATGTTCCGCCGCCGGCAGCTACACTACTGGCCATTAAAATTGCTACACCAAGAACAAATGCATATGATAAACGGGTATTCATTGGACAAACATATTTTACTAGAACTGACATGTGATTTCATTTTCACGCAATTTGGGTGCATAGATCCTGAGAAATCAGTACCCATAATAACCCGTAATAACGGCCGTGATACGCCTGGATGGAGTGTACAGGTACAGGCACAGCTGCCCATGCAGCTTCAACACGATACCACAGTTCATCGAGAGTAGTAACTGGCATATTGTGACGAGACAGTTGCTCGGCCACCATTGAGCAGACGTTTTCAATTGGTGACAGATCTGAAGAATGTGCTGGCCAGGGCAGCAGTCGATCATTTTCTGTATCCAGAAAGGGCCGTACAGGATCTGCAACATGCGGTCGTGCATTATCCTGGTGAAATTTGGGGTTTCGCAGGGATCGAATGAAGGGTAGAGCCACAGGTCGTAACACATCTGAAATGTAACGTCCACTGTTCAAAGTGCCGTCAATGCGAACAAGAGGTGACCGAGACGTGTGACCAATGGCACCCCATACCATCACGCTGGGTGATACGCCAGTATGGCGATGACGAATACACGCTTCCAATGTGCGTTCACCGCGATGTCGCCAAACACGGATGCGACCATCATGATGCTGTAAACAGGACCTGGATTCATCCGAAAAATTGACGCTTTGCCATTGGTGCACCGAGGTTCGTCGTTGATTACACAATCGCTGGCGCTCCTGTCTGTGATGCAGCGTCAAGGGTAACCGCAGCCATGGTCTCCGTGCTGATGGTCCATGCTGCTGCAAACGTCGTCGAACTGGTCGTGGGGATGGTTGTTGTCTTGCAAACGTCCCCATCTGTTCACTCAGGGATCGAGCGTGGCTGCACGATCCGTTACAGCCATGCAGATAAGATGCCTGTCATCTCGATTGCTAGTGATTCGAGGCCGTTGGGATCCAGCACGGCGTTCCGTATTACCCTCCTGAACCCACCGATTCCATATTCTGCTAACAGTCAATGGCTCTTGATCAACGCGAGCAGCAATGTCGCGATACGATAAACCGCAAACGCGTTAGCCTACAATCCGACCTTTATCAAAGTCCGAAACGTGATGGTACGCATTTCTCCTCCTTACACGAGGCATCACAAGAAAGTTTCACCAGGCAATGCCGGTCAACTGCTGTTTGTGTATGAGAAATCGGTTGCAAACTTTCCTCATGTCAGCACGTTGTAGGTGTCGCCACCGGCGCCAACCTTGTGTGAATGCTCTGAAAAGCTAATCATTTGCATATCACAGCATCTTCTTCCTGTCGGTTAAATTTCGCGTCTGTAGCACGTCATCTTCGTGGTGTAGCAAATTTTAATGGCTGGTAGTGTATATAGGTCGGCGCAGGGATTATACGAGCAACCCTAATAGTACAATGCAGGGTGTGGCACGTACTACAGACCTGGAAAGTCAACACATGAACTTAAAACGATATGTAATATACTGCATATGTTTACTCACCTTCACAGTGGGTGCTGAAAGTGTCCTCCGCCCACCTCAGCACACATGTGAGCACACTTCAGGATACTCATATATATTGAAAAGCCAAAGAAACTGGTACATCTGGCTAATATCAGTGTAAGGCTACCCCGAGCACGCAGAAGTGTCGCAACGCAACGTGGCATGGTCTCGACTAATGCCTGAAGTAGTGCAGGAGGGAACTGACACCATAAATCCTGCAGGGCTGTCCATAAATCCGTAAGAGCGGGTGGAGATTTCTTCTGAACAGGACGTTGCAAGGCATCTGACATATCCTCAATAATGTTCATGTCTGGGGAGTTTGGTGGCCAGCGGGTGTGTTTAAACTAAGATGAGTGTGCCTGGAGCCACTCTGTAGCTATTGTGAAAGTGTGAAGTGTCGGATTGTTATGCTGGAATTGCCCAAGTACGTCGGAATGCACACTGGACATGAATGGATGCAGGTGATCAGACAGGATGCTTACGCACGTGTCACCTATCAGAGTCGTAACTAGACGTATCACTCCAGCTTCACAGGCCCCACACATTCACAGAGCCTCCACCAGCTTGAACAGTCCCATGCTGACATGCAGGATCCATGGATTCACGAGGTTGTCTCTATACCCGTACACCTCCATCCGCTCAATACATTTTGAAACGAGATTCGTTCGATCAGGCAACATGTTTCCAGTGATCAACAGGCCAATGTCGTTGTTGACGGGCCCAGGCGAGGAGTAAAGCTTTGTGTCGTGCAGTCATCAAGGGTGCCTTCCACTCCGAAAGCCCATATCGATGATGTTTCGTTGAACGTTTCGAACGCCGACACTTGTTGATGGCCTAGCACTGAAATCCGCAGCAGTTTGCGGAGGGGTTGCACTTCTGTCACGTTGAACGATTCTCTTCAGTCGTCGTTGGTCCCGTTCTTGCAGGACCTTTTTCCGGCGTCAGCGACGACGGAGATTTTGTGTTTTACGGGATTCCTGATATTCACGGCAACTCATGAAATGGTCGTACGGGAAAATCCCGAGTTCATCGCTACTTCGGAGATGCTGTGTCCCATCGGTCTTGCGTCGACTAGAAGACCACGTTCAAACTCATTTAAATCTTGATAACCTGCCATGGTAACAGCAGTAAGCGATGTAGCAACTGCAGCAGACAGTTGTTGTCTTATATAGGTGTTGCCGACCGCAGCGCCGTATTCTGTTTAGATATCTCCTCATTTGAATACGCATGCCTATACGGGTTTCTATGGCGCTTCAGTGTGTATATGCTTGTCAGTTCTTGTATTGTGATGCTGCTGATGACATTCTGGATCCTGGTCTTTGGTTCTTCAATTGTGTGTCGGTTTGTTTCGTATACTCTTTCCTATAACAGTCCCCACAAGTTGACAAGTCTGTTGACCGAGGAGCCCAGAAGCCTTTGCTGACTGTCTTCTCTGGTGTAAACATCTAAGGCAGACGGGACAATGGTGTAGCTGACCTGTGAAAGTAACACAGCTGACGCTCCTCTTCTGTTAAGTTTGAATAAAACTTCTCCAGGATTCAGAAATACACGTCTCTATTCATCGTCGTCTCAGCTAATATGGACTCCATAACGCATGTGGCGGAATTGGCACACCAAACACCAATCTTCACTTCTTGCAAGGATACCTGGTGGATCGCAAGTGGATTTTCTGTCGACGAATACCGGTTGTTTTGGGAATTTAAGTACCGATACATGTGGAACCACGTCACTCATGAGGAGCCTTAATGGGTCCAGGACACCACTGGCAACATTTTTCAACAGCCGTGAACAGAAATGTACTCTCTTCTGCGTATCAGGTTGCTTCAGTTCTTGCACCACACTTAGCTGGTACGGTTTTAACTTCAATCCCCATTAAACACGACTGCAACTTCTCTCACTCGCACGAAACTGTTGACTCAATCTCCTGGTTGACTGCACCTGCCTATTTAATTCAAGTATGCAAAGGGGATATCTGTAGTGACGTTTACATGTTGAATAAAGTTCGTACATGTCGTAGTTTGTAACTAATTTACTTTTTTTTAATTTAGTGTTTCAACACTGCTAGGAGCGTCTTCCTCAGAATTCAGATCAAAGAATGGTAAGTAACGAGCAGCCCTTAGTGGCTCGCCATCACAATTTTTTATCTTAAATATTATTGTGACTAATGTCCTGTTGGCATATTTATTATTTTATAAATGACATGTAAGTACTGCCAGTCTTTCACGATGATTCTGTCCTTACTCTCTGTATAACACGCTTTTAGTCATAACTCTGCGACCATGTTATAGACCATTTTTTGATTTGAATTCTGAGGAAGACACTCGTAGCAGTGTTGAAACCCGGTTAATTCGTTAAAAATAATGACCGAGGGCTGTTTCCTTTCAATTGTAACTATGCACGGTCTCTGAACGTGTAGCCATGTACAAAATTTTGCAATAATTGTCACCCTGTATGTAAAACCTGCCACGGAGATGCGGAAAACAGTGCAGTCGTTATCGTTATACGGAAACCGAGCGATTTATCTGACGTCTAAGAGGGCATCATTGGCACGATTGTCTTTCGGGCCAAATGTGTAAATATTTCCGAAACGACTGAGCTTGTAACCTGTTCTCGTGCCACTGTGGTTAAAGTATACAGTGCATGGCAAAATGGCGCTATCCAAAACCGGCACCGAAGAAACTGTTGTACAGCACAGCCCATGAATGACGAGGGTGAACGACGGCTGTGCAGTAGTGTACGGGCTAATAGACGTGCGACTGTGGAGCCCAGTTGAAGCAAGGCGCTACCAACAGCGTCTCCTCTACGGCCGTTCAGCGAACATCTACATCTACATCTACATGACTACTCTGCAATTCACATTTAAGTGCTTGGCAGAGGGTTCATCGAACCACAATCATACTATCTCTCTACCATTCCACTCCCGAACAGCGCGCGGGAAAAACGAACACCTAAACCTTTCTTTTCGAGCTCTGATTTCTCTTATTTTATTTTAATGATCATTCCTGCCTATGTAGGTTGGGCTCAACAAAATATTTTCGCATTCGGAAGAGAAAGTTGGTAACTGAACTTTCGTGAATAGATCTCGCCGCGACGAAAAACGTCTTTGCTTTAATGACTTCCATCCCAACTCGCGTATCATATCTGCCACACTCTCTCCCCTATTACGTGATAATACAAAACGAGCTGCCCTTTTTTGCACCCTTTCGATGTCCTCCGTCAATCCAGCCTTGTAAGGATCCCACACCGCGCAGCAATATTCTAACAGAGGACGAACGAGTGTAGTGTAAGCTGTCTCTTTAGTGGACTTGTTGCATCTTCTAAGTGTCCTGCCAATGAAACGCAACCTTTGGCTCGCCTTCCCCACAATATTATCTATCTGGTCTTTCCAATTGAAGTTGTTCGTGATTTTAACACCCAGGTAGTTAGTTGAATTGCCAGCCTTGAGAATTGTACTATTTATCGAGTAATCGAATTCCAACGGATTTCTTTTGGAACTCATGTGGATCACCTCACACTTTTCGTTATTTAGCGTCAACTGCCACCTGCCACACCATACAGCAATCTTTTCTAAATCGCTTTGCAACTGATACTGGTCTTTGGATGACCTTACTAGATGGTAAATTACAGCATCATCTGCGAACAACCTAAGAGAACTGCTCAGATTGTCACCCATGTCATTTATATAGATCACGAGCAGCAGAGGTCCCAGGACGCTTCCCTGGGGAGCACCTGGTATCACTTCAGTTTTACTCGATGATTTGCCGTCTATTACTACGAACTGCGACCTTCCTGACAGGAAATCACGAATCCAGTCGCACAACTGAGACGATACCCCATAGGCCCGCAGCTTGATTAGAAGTCGCTTTTGAGGAACGGTGTCAAAAGCTTTCCGGAAATCCAGAAATACGGAATGAACCTGAGATCCCCTGTCGATAGCGGCCGTTACTTTCGTGCGAATAAAGAGCTAGCTGCGTTGCACAAGAACGATGTTTTCTGAAACCATGCTGATTACGTATCCATAGATAGTTCCCTTCGAGGTGATTCATAATTTTTGAATACAGTATATGCTCCAAAACCCTACTGCAAACCGACGTCAGTGATATAGGTCTGTAGTTCGATGAATTACTCCTACTACCCTTCTTAAACACTGGTGCGACCTGCGCAATTTTCCAATCTGTAGGTACAGATCTATCGGTGAGCGAGCGGTTGTATATGATTGCTAAGTAGGGAGCTATTGTATCAGCGTAATCTGAAAGGAACCTAATCGCGTTACGTTGCTACGTAAGGCACTCCGCAACAGGCGCATGGTCCACGCACCCGTGCTACCTGCTTCTTATCGGCGACGAAGGCTGGAATTTGCACGCCAGAACCGCATCCGAGTGGCGGCAGATGGCCTTTTCAGACGAATCACGTTTCATGCTCCATCGGCGTGAAACATGTGCAAGCAGACACCATGCAGCCATAGTAGGAAGGGACCAGGCTGGAGCAGGGAGAGTTATGGTGTGGGGAACGCTTTCGTGCCTTTGCCTGAGTGGTGTCGCCAATCTGTAAGGCACAAAATGGATCAAGTAAGCATCTACTCTTGGGGAACGCGTCTGCCCCTACAGGCGGTCTGTTTTCTCCTCGACACGGTGGCATCTACCAACAGCACAGTGCAACGTGTCACACAGCTCGCCGTATACGCGCGTGGTTCGAAGAGCCAGGGTTCACTGTACACCCCTGGCCGCCAGACTACCCGGGATTAAATCCAATCGAGAATTTGTGCGGCCACCTCGGTCGGGCTGTTCAATCCATGGAACATCAACCGAGAAATCTAGCGCAGCTGCCACAACACTGGAGTCGGCATGGCTCCACAACCCTCTCACAAGGGGAAGGCCTCAGAGACGGCCAACCGATTCGACTCAGATTTGGCACGTCGCTTGTGTACAGTCTCAAACGAAGGAATCTAAGATATTTTCGGTCAACACCCCCACGTTTTTGAGAAAATCACTCCTAAAGGTTATGACGAACGATCGACTCAAAATTGGCGGAATCGATATATAATTGTAAATAGAGCATTTTTCATCATCAGGTATGGGGTCCGAAAACGCATACTTTTCCACAAATCGAGGATAGAAAGTTTTACAACTGCCGCGTCTGTACCCACATGGTTAACGCCTGCCGCCTACAGCACCGATAGCGCAACGGCCAAGGTAACTGGATGGGAATCGGAAAACCCGGGTTCGAATCTCGAAGAAACCTACCGGATGTTATTCTTTTCGTTTCTATTTTTCCCTATCTCAATTGATAGGGATAGGAGGGTTAACAAGGTAAGTAAATCAGTAAGGAATGATAATAATAAGGTAGGCAAACGAATTTCCCAAACGTCGTGAGTTAGTGAAGTATTAAACTTTTAAGCCTTGTTACATGAAAACAACTCCGAGCAAAAGTGCTGCGACTTCCTCACGAGGGATCACAGACAGCCAACCGTGCAACGCTTGTTTACAGCGAGGCACGGGATAGAATGCACGCGGGGAGAGTTTTGTTGTCCCGGTTGCCTCTTCGTCATATCATAGGGAGGGAACAGTGTAGCTGTCGAAAGATTGCATTCATTAGATGCTCTTGGTGCCGTGAGTATATTTGTTTCGAATGTTTATATGACAAGTACCATCCATCTAGTTGTTCGAAGAAAAGTGAGGGCACGCAACAGTGACTGGAAGAGCCATTGTAAAGTGACCTGGAGCAACATTTTAGTTGTTTACTATCCCAAGAGGTTTGAGAAATTTATTTGCCTACCTTATTATCATTCCTTGTTGATTTACTTACCTTATTAACCCTCCTATCCCTATCAGTTGAGATATGGAAAAATACAAACCAAAAGAATAACATCCATTACGTTTCTTCGAGATTCGCATCCAGTTACCTTGGCCGTTGCGTATGCATCTTCGGACCCCATACCTGGTGATGAAAAATGCGCTATTTAGAATTATCTATCGATCCCGCCGACTTTGAGTCGATCGTTCGTCATAACCTTTAGGGGTGATTTTCTCAAAAACGCAGGGGCGTTGACCCAAATATCTTAGATTCATTCGTTTTAGGTTGTACACAAGCGACCTACCAAATGTGAGCCGAATCGGTTGGCCGTGTCTGAGGCCTTCCCCTTGTCAGTATCTTCCACAACCTCACTCTCATCCGTGCTCCAAAAGGTGGTTATTAAGCCTTTGGACAGGTGGTTACACTAATGTGAGTGGTCAGTGTATTTTCCGTCGTGTTGGGGCAACCCTTCGCGGACCCCACTCCGGATACCCAGACAAACCGGCCGCTACGAACCCGGGACACTCCCTGCGGCATCCGCTGCCCAGGCGGGTTGCGCCACAGTAGCTTCCGTGTCCGCGCCCAGCCTGCCTACGCCCCACTGCTGAGCTGGAACACTCTCGCGGTCACGACCACACGCCGCCTGCGCTTGCTTCCTACACTGACCGTACGTCACACTGGTCGTCAGCTACAGCATGCGTGGTGCAGGGCGCTGCAAAACCATCGTATTTTCCCTAGCGACCACTTCTCACTAATTACTCACTACATCGTATGCTCAGCACGCCACCTGCCGGCGTGTGGTGGGGGGTATCACTGTCTGATACCGCTTCCCTCTTCCGTTGCCGAATATCACGTGCGAAGAATACACTACGTGATCAAATATATCCGCACCCCCCCCCCCCCAAAAAAAACATAGGTTTTTGTGTTAGGTGCATTGTGCTGCCATCTATTGCCAATTACATATCAGCGACCTCATTAGACGTCGTGAGAGTCACAGGGTTATTTGGCAACCGTGATAGCGTTACGGAGATGTTCAGCAAACTCAAGTGGCAGACTCTGCAAGAGAGGCGCTCTGCATCGCGGTGTAGCTTGCTGTCCAGGTTTCGAGAGGGTGCGTTTCTGGATGAGGTATCGGATACATTGCTTCCCCCAACTTATACCTCCCGAGGAGATCACGAATGTAAATTACAGAGATTCGAGCGCGTACGGAGGCTTTCAGACAGTCGTTCTTCCCGCGAACCATACGCGACTGGAACAGGAAAGGGAGATAATGACAGATGGTTCAAATGGCTCTGAGCACTAGAACGTAGAACTATTTAAACCTAACTAACCTAAGGACATCGTACACATCAGTGCCCGAGGCAGGATTCGAACCTGCAACCGTAGCAGTCGCGCGGTTCCGGACTACAGCGCCTAGAACCGCTCGCTCACCGCGGCCGGCGATTGAAGAATCACGGTACACAATGTGGCGATCTGATGGCAGGGTGTGGGGGTGGCGAATACCCGGTGAACGTCATCTGCCAGCGTGTGTAGTGCCAGCAGTAAAATTCGGTGGCGTTGGTGTTATGGTGTGGTTTTGTTTTTCATGGAGGGGTCTTGGACCTCTCGTTGTTTTGCGTGGCACTATCACAGAACAGGTCTACATTGATGTTTTCAGCACCTTCTTGCTTCCCACTGTTGAAGAGCAATTCGGGAATGGCGACTGCATCTTTCAACGAGATCGAGCATCTGTTCATAGTGCGCGGCCTGTGGCGGAGTGGTTACACGACAACAACATCCCTGTAATGGACTGCCCTGCACAGACTCCTGACCTCTATCCTATAGAACACTTTCGGGATGTTTTGCAACGCCGTGCCAGGCCTCACCGACCGACATCGATACCTCCCCTCAGTGTAGTACTCCTTGAAGAATAGACTGCCACTCCCAAGAAACTTTAGAGCACCTGAATGAAGGTATGCCTGCGAGAGTAGAACCTGTCATCAAGGTTAAGGGTGGACCAACACCATATTGAATTCCAACATTGCCGATGGAGGGCGTCACGGACTTGTAAGTCATTCTCAGCTGGGTGTCCGGATGCTTTTGCTCACACAGTGTGCAGCTCGTGGTCTTGTGGCTAGCGTTGCTGCACTGGATCACGGGGTCCCGAGTTAGATCCCCGTCCAAGTTGGGGAATTTTCTCTGCTCGGGGACTGGGTGTTTGTGTTGTCCTCATCATTTCATTATCATCATTCGTGACAGTGGCTCGATTGGATTGCGTGAAAAATTGGACTGTATAAAAATTGGGACTTTGTACGGGCGTTGATGACCGAGCTATTGAGCGCCCTACAAACCAAAGATCATCATCACATAGTGTAGCTGTAATTTCAACAGTAAACCTCCGCACGATTCAGAGCGCCTCTGTTGTACCGTCGGCCACAGTAGTTTGTTAGCATTTCGTTAACGCTCTCCCGCCGTCTATGCCGGGACGAAATGCGCCGCTCATCGGTGAATCTTGTTTATCTCTTCTATCAATCGAACCTCTCACCAATCCTAAACTAATGAGCAATACTCAAGATTCATTCGCGCAAATTTCTTGTAAGCCATAATTGTAGTGGATGAATTACAATACTGTAAGATTTTTCCTATGAATGTATCATCTGCTTTTCCTACGTAACTATTTTATGTGATTATTCTACTTAAGGTCAGCGGGGTAATTACTCCAAGACATTTTACAGTACATGCTGTTCGCAGCAATTTGTCCTCAGTCGTGTAGTTGTACAGTGGCGGATAATGTATCCTGTATATTTGCAGCATGTTACATTTATTTACGTTCAGGGTCAAGTGCCAGAGTTTGCACCATTGATTAATGCTGTGCAGAGTTTTCAAATCGATACTATCTACATTTTGCGACGCTTTCTACTAGGTCACTTATATACAGTCTCTTAGAATACTCCGGAAACTACCTTTACATATCGATTTTGTTCCGTTATGAGTGACTTGTGGAGTTCTATGTGCAAGAAACTGTTGAATCCAGTCGCAAATCTGGTCCAATACTCGGTAAGATTGTATTGTTTTTTTCATTAAATCGATTCCATATTTCTAGATTTCCATAAAACTTTTGACACCATTCCTCACAAGAGACTTCTAATAGGATTGCTTTCCTGTCGCTTCAGATATGCGACTGCATTCGTGATTTCCTGTCAGAAAAGTCGCAGTTCGTAGTAATCCACAGAAAATCATCGAGTAAAACATAAGTGATATCCGATATTCCTCTTGTAGGCCTTTTGCTGTTTCTAATCTATACAAACAATTTAGATTGTTTGCATATGATGCGTTCATCCACCCGCTACTAAAGTCATCAGAAGACCGAAATCAGTTGCAAAATGAATTAAATAAGATATCTGTGACGTGCTAAATGTGTTAATTGTCTCTGAATAAGGAAAACTGTGAGATCATCCACGTCAGTACTAAAAGAATCAGTTAAATTTCCGTTGCAACATAAATCACACAAATTTAAAAGCTGTTGATTCCATTAAATACGCATGATTTACAGTCATGAACAACTTAAAGTGGAACGATCATATAGATAATGTTGTGGGGAAGAGGAAACCAAAGACTGCGTTTTATTGGCAGAACACTCGGAAGATACAACAGATCTACTAAAGGGACTGCCTACACAACGCGTTTTCCTCCTCCGGTAGAGTACCGCTGTGCAGTATGGGATCCTTACCAGATAGGACCGACGGCGGACATCGAAATTGCCCAAAGAAAGGCAGCTTCTTTCGTATTATCCCAAAAAATGTCAAGGATATGATGAACGAGTTGTGATGGCAATCATTAAAGCAAATGCGTTTTGCATTACGGCGAAATTTCAAACACCAGCTGTCTACTCTGAATGTCAAAATATTTTAGTGTTACAAACATTGAAATAAAATAAGAGAAATCACAGTACGTGTTTCCCACATGCTGTTTGAGAGTGGAATTGTGGAGAGATAGCCTGAACGTGATTCAATGAACCCTCTGCCAGGCACTTTAGTGGATCTCACAGGAGAACAGAGCGAACTGGGTTTCGCAAGATCCCCGTTTGCGGAGTCCTTGTTGGCTCCTGCAGAGGAAATTTTAGTTTTCCAAAAGCGTCATTTCCATCCGCTCACTGATGCAAAGAGAGCAAAGTACACTACTGGCCATTAAAATTGCTACACCACGAAGATGACGTGCGACAGACGCTAAATTTAACCGACAGGAAGAAGATGCTGTGATATGCAAACGATTAGCTTTTCAGAGCATTCACACACGGTTGGCGCCGGTGGCGACACCTACAACGTGCTGACATGAGGAAAGTTTCCAACCGATTTCTCATACACAAACAGCAGTTGACCGCCGTTGCCTGGTGAAACGTTGTTGTGATGCCTCGTGTAAGGAGGAGAAATGCGTACCATCACGTTTCCGACTTTGATAAAGGTCGGATTGTAGCCTATCGCAGTTGCGACATTGCTGCTCGCGTCGGTCGAGATCCAATGACTGTTAGCAGAATACGTAATCGGTGGGTTCAGGAGGGTAATACGGAACGCGGTGCTGGATCCCAACGGCCTCGTATCACTAGCAGTCGAGATGACAGGCATCTTATCGACATGGCTGTAACGGATCGTGCAGCCACATCTCGATCCCTGATTCAACAGATGGGGACGTTTGCAAGACAACAACCATCTGCACGAACAGTTCGACGACGTTTGTAGCAGCACGAACATCAGCCGGAGACCGTGGCTGCGGTTACTTTTGACGCTGCATCACAGACAGGAGCGCCTGCGATGGTGTACTCAACGACGAACCTGGGTCCACGAATGGCCAAATGTCATTTTTTCGGATGAATCCAGGTTCTGTTTACAGCATCGTGATGGTTACATCCGTGTTTGGCGACATCGCAGTGAACGCACATTGGAAGCGTGTATTCGTCATCGCCACGCCATACTGGCGTTATCACCCGGGTTGATGGTATGGGGTGCCATTGGTTACACGTCTCGGTCACCTCTTGTTCGCACTGACGGCACTTTGAAAAGTGAACGTTACATTTCAGATGTGCTACGACCCGTGGCTCTACCCTTCATTCGATCCCTGCGAAACCCTACATTTCAGCAGGATAATGCACGAGCGCATGTTGCAGGTCCTGTACGGGCGTTTCTGGATACAGAAAATGTTCGACTGCTGCCCTGGCCAGCACATTATCGAGATTTCTCACCAACTGAAAACGTCTGGTCAATAGTGGCCTACCAACTGGCTCGTCACAATACACCAGTCACTACTCTTGATGAACTGTGGTACCGTGTTGAAGCTGCATGGGCAGCTGTACCCGCACACGGCATCCAAGCTCTGTTTGACTCAATGCCCAGGTGTATCAAGGCCGTTATTACGGCCAGATGTGGTTGTTCTGGGTACTGATTTCTCAGGTATTATGCACCCAAGTTGCGTGAAAATGTAATCACCCGTTTGTCATATGCATTTCTTCTTGGTGTAGCAATTTTAATGGCCAGTAGTGTACGTCGAAAGGAATGGAAAAGGAAATTTAGGATCTGTTAGATAAAGAACGGTTTGACTCTATAAAACTTAAAGACACCAGACAGCCAATAATGTCGTTAGACTTTCTAATGAAAGGAAGACATATGGTTTCCAGAGTGAATCTTTCACTTCGCAGTGCAGGAGGGCGTGCTGCGTTGAAAAGTCTCTGTGAGAGTAAAACCTGGTGCTGGACTGGGACACAGACGCTGAACCTTGTTAGCTATATGGCGACTACATGACAAGAGAAATCGGTTTGGGTGTTGCAATTTGAGCAAAGTCGGTCCATTGTTCAAGTGCAACGTGCGTTCCGCCGCCGATTTAGTAAGTGGTCGCCCCTGCCCAAGCAGATTTATGGCTATCATACAAAATCCTTGGAAGTTGGTTGCATATGCAGAGGAAATAGCAGTGGTGAAAATGTCGAGCGTATCCGAGATGTGTTCACATGGAGCCTTCGGAAGTCCACGAGACGGGCGTGCTCAAACAACGGTGGCGAGGCTTTAGAGGTTGCACATACTGTAGCAAGCGCGTCGCGACGACCATAACAGAACGTACGAATTTCGCGTTTCAGTTCTCCAGCGGTTGTAGGCTCTTCAGTCCAGAACCGCGCTGCTGCTGCGGTCGCAGGTTCGAATCCTGCCTCGGGCATGGATGTGTGTGATGTCCTTAGGTTAGTTAGGTTTAAGTAGTTCTAAGTCTACGGGACTGATGCCCTAAGATGTTAAGTCCCATAGTGCTTAGAGCCACTTGAACCATTTGAACACATTCCGAACGACTCACCTTTTTCGCACAAATCGACGCTCCATCTATCGGGTAAAGCAATCTGCCCTAATGGCAGGATTTAGGGATCCCAAAATCCTGGCGCCCTCGTCGAACATGAAGGAGACTCACCAAAACTGAATGTGTGTCAAAAAAACCCAAAACCATGTTCTGAAAAAGTGTTCCGCTTCTCCAGTAGACAGTGCCATAAATTCCTCCAAAAAATTGTAACACCACACGCACACACACACACACACACGTACGCCATACTAAAAAATGCAAATCATGTAATGATGGAGGTTTAAACCTGTGTAAGGCGTCGTGGAGATCAATAAACAATGACTGGTAACAGTAAACTTGTTGTTTCATTTGGTGATTAAAGATGAGCCGCCACTGTTTTAACAATAAAATTGCTTTGCCCTTGCAATAGAAGGGGACGGGAGATGTACTTTACGCCGGTCTTTTGAAAGTATCGTAATCTAATTATTTATATTTTAATATTTTGAAAAAAGTATTTATTGTTTTTAATAATTTCTTGGACCACAGTCTGTAATTCCTTTAGATTTTTCAGATTTACGGATTTATGGACAGCCCTGCAGGATTCACAGTTTCAGTCCCTTCCAGCAGTTCTCCAGACATTAGTTAAGTCCATGCCACGTGGCGTTGCGGCACTTGGCGTGCTGACGGTACCCTACACGATATTAGGCAGGTGTACCAGTTTGTTCGGCTCTTTATTGTAGGAAGAACTTGTCTTGTGAGCCGGACGGGCTGCTCTTCACACGTTGCCACGTGTCCAGTAGAGCTAAGTGGGTCTACGACCAAGAAAAGCTGCTAAGTTTGAGTACTACTGTAATTGACTCATGTATTCTACCTCTAACAATTTTTTTTGTTTTAAAACTGTAGACTGTAAATCATGTTTTTTGATGTTTTAAACTATTCAAAGAATTTCAACCTCTTCCGGAGCCACCAGGCTTGTTAGTCCTCCGTCTAGTAATTCTGTCTAAAGTATTTGCATTTATCAAGAAGAATATCTGTAAAGTCTTTTCCTAAAGCTTCTGGGTTTTTTTTGTTTTGTTTTTAAGGAAAACTATATTTTGCAACTAAGTTCTGTCACAAGCTTAGCATAAGTTCGAAGTTAAAAAGAAATTGTTTTATTGAAGGAAGTCACTGCCAGCTGTCTTAAATTGAAGTATAATTTTTAAACGTTACGCTTATTGCCTTGCAAGATTTTTCTGAATTTTTGACTTTACGCATCATTTGAAGCATTAGCAAGTTGGAGTGTAATTGTGTCTCTGTGCTATTACCAGTGTTGGTTGTTTCGACGCCTGATTTAGTTTTTAGTTTTAGTTATGTCATGTTCCGTAGATCATTTTCCCGACTACTTTATCGATATGATGTGGAACAAGTCAGTTTACAAGATACAGGGTGTTTCAAAAATGACCGGTATATTTGAAACGGCAATAAAAACTAAACGAGCAGCGATAGAAATACACCGTTTGTTGCAATATTCTTGGGACAACAGTACATTTTCAGGCAGACAAACTTTCGAAATTACAGTAGTTACAATTTTCAACAACAGATGGCGCTGCGGTCTGGGAAACTCTATAGTACGATATTTTCCACATATCCACCATGCGTAGCAATAATATGGCGTAGTCTCTGAATGAAATTACCCGAAACCTTTGACAACGTGTCTGGCGGAATGGCTTCACATGCAGATGAGATTTACTGCTTCAGCTGTTCAATTGTTTCTGGATTCTGGAGGTACACCTGGTCTTTCAAGTGTCCCCACAGAAAGAAGTCACAGGGGTTCATGTCTGGCGAATAGGGAGGCCAATCCACGCCGCCTCCTGTATGTTTCGGATAGCCCAAAGCAATCACACGATCATCGAAATATTCATTAAGGAAATTAAAGACGTCGGCCGTGCGATGTGGCCGGGCACCATCTTGCATAAACCACGAGGTGTTCGCAGTGTCGTCTAAGGCAGTTTGTACCGCCACAAATTCACGAAGAATGTCCAGATAGCGTGATGCAGTAATCGTTTCGGATCTGAAAAATGGGCCAATGATTCCTCTGGAAGAAATGGCGGCCCAGACCAGTACTTTTTGAGGATGCAGGGACGATGGGACTGCAACATGGGGCTTTTCGGTTCCCCATATGCGCCAGTTCTGTTTATTTACGAAGCCGTCCAGGTAAAAATAAGCTTCGTCAGTAAACCAAATGCTGCCCACATGCATATCGCCGTCATCAATCCTGTGCACTATATCGTTAGGGAATGTCTCTCGTGCAGCAATGGTAGCGGCGCTGAGGGGTTGCCGCGTTTGAATTTTGTATGGATAGAGGTGTAAACTCTGGCGCATGAGACGATACGTGGACGTGGCGTCATTTGGACTGCAGCTGCAACACGGCGAACGGAAACCCGAGGCCGCTGTTGGATCACCTGCTGCACTAGCTGCGCATTGCCCTCTGTGGTTGCCGTACGCAGTCGCCCTACCTTTCCAGCACGTTCATCCGTCACGTTCCCAGTCCGTTGAAATTTTTCAAACAGATCCTTTATTGTATCGCTTTTCGGTCCTTTGGTTACATTAAACCTCCGTTGAAAACTTCGTCTTGTTGCAACAACACTGTGTTCTAGGCGGTGGAATTCCAACACCAGAAAAATCCTCTGTTCTAAGGAATAAACCATGTTGTCTACAGCACACTTGCACGTTGTGAACAGCACACGCTTACAGCAGAAAGACGACGTACAGAATGGCGCACCCACAGACTGCGTTGTCTTCTATATCTTTCACATCACTTGCAGCGCCATCTGTTGTTGAAAATTGTAACTACTGTAATTTCGAAAGTTTGTCCGCCTGAAAATGTACTGTTGTCCCAAGCATATTGCAACAAACGGTGTATTTCTATCGCTGCTCGTTTAGTGTTTATTGCCGTTTCAAATATACTGGTCATTTTTGAAACACCCTGTATATATATATATACACACAAGGATAATGCTACTATTAAAATTACTGAAATGTTTGGTTCTACACATGCAACTACGTTTAGAGGTACACCTTTTGTTTACCATTTCTGAAATAGAAACTCGTCCATGGAGTAGAAGTTGTCCAAAAGAAATGAATTTAAGCTAGATTTAAAACTTGATCTGCTACCTTCCAGACACTTTATGTTGTTGGGCAAATGATCAAACATTTTTGTTGCTGAATGATGTACTCATTTTTGAGCAACTGATAGCTTCAATAACGGATAGGAAAGGTCATTTTTCCCTCTAGTGTTGTACGTATGAATATCATTGTTCTTCGCGAATTGAGATGGATTATTTGTAACGAATTTCATTAGCGAATATATGTACTCTGATGGTGCAGTTAAAATACCTAACTCTTTGAAAAGGTGCCTACATGACGTCCTTGGGTGAATACCACTAATTATTCTCACTGCTCTCTTTTGTGTAGTCAATATTTTATGTCTAAGTGGTGAGTTAGCCCAGAGAACTATACCATAAGACATTATTGAGTGGAAATATGCAAAGTACTATAGGAGGCTGATCTGTTTATTACCAAGACTAGTGATTATACGAAGAGCGAAAGAAGCTCAGTAATATGGTTCTTCCAGTTCTAGTTGTCATCAATGTGAACACCTAAAAATTTGGAGAAATCTACCCTGTTAACTGAGCCCTGTTCATATGGTACATCTATTGTCGGTATGACTCTATACGGTGTACAGAACTGGATATAGTGAGTTTTTTTTTCAAAATTAAGGGAGAGTCTATGTTCTGAGAACCACTTACTAATTCTTTGAAAGACATCCTTAACAATATCTTCAGCTGCTTTTTTCTGGAATGGGATTTATTATAACACTCGTGTCATCTGTAAAAAGTACTTGTTCCGTTTGTTGAACGTTAAGTGGGAGGTCATTCACATGAATAAGGAACAGCAGAGGACCTAAAATTGAACCCTGTGGGACTCCCATTCACTAGAATTTACCACCCTCCCAACATTATTTGTGCTATTCAGTACAAACTTCTGTTCATTAAGTATGATTCAAACCAGCTGTGTGTCTAGCCTTCAATTCCATAAAACCTGAGTTTTTCTAAGAATGTAACATGATCTACAGACTCAAATGTCTTGGAGCGATCACAAAAAATGCCAACTGGCGACAATTTGCTATTTAGGGCTTGTACTATTTGTTGGGTAAATGTGTAGATAGCATTTGTTGTTGAGAATCCTCAATGGACTTGGACCTTTCTCTCCCCGCAGTGTTGAGACTTGCCATCAGCATACCAGTTAACAATTGGCGAAATATGGATTTTTACAGTGTTTAGTGGGCATGAAGTTGGTAGTACACGTTATGGAAAATGTGTTGGTATTGCTGGAGTTAAAATAATTGTATCACGTCTCCACAGTCATCCATAGTCATTTCAGAAAGCTTAAAAAAAGACCTTGGTGAAGTCGGTCTGACCATAGATATCGTTGAACATATTGCGAGGGTTAAGTGGCAATGCGCTGCCCGCCAGAATCAGACAACCGCCATCGAGACGCAGTACGAAAATCCTTAAGGAATCTAGTACATGAATAAGTGTCACAAAATAGCTTTTTTAGTTTTTGTCTTAAAAAAGTTCTCCGTAGTTTTCTGAACAAGAAAAAGTTTACTACGAAGAAATTGTACCGAAGAAAGTCCTAAAATTTGAGGAATTTAAAAGTATTGGCACACATGATGACGTCCCCATGTCATGCAAACAGCTCTGTTGAAAACAGACTTTTATCTCACTGTTTGTTTTTTATGACTTTTTAGTCTCTGATGGCCTAGTGACACAATTCCATTAAAGAAGTAATTACATTGTAATATTGAAAACCAAAAGGAGAGTTTTAACAATCATGTATGGGAACGAATATGAAAAAGTATTGTGGTACGACTAAATATTTTGAAAATTGTTCAGATCGATGCCCTGCTACGTCTCCGTGACAGTGTCGTGCGAAGAGTTAAGGTAATGGAACTGATGGGAGTGTCTGGTACACTAATATGGAGAAAAATTTAATTGCCATTGACCGCAGGAGACTCTCCAAAGCAGGGAAACCAAGGTTGGAAGTCACCAAAAAAGGAACAATAAGAAGTCTGAAAAAGAAAAGGGAGGGAGAACAACACTATAAACGAAATGAATATGGACTTGGGATACATTAGTAGGTAGAGAAACAAACTTCAGCTCGAATTTCCCGGAAGTTCGCTTTTTTGGTGTTCGGCTAATACGTTGGTTAAAAATATTAAAGATAGAGGACTGAAATTTTGTATGCTGTCTTAGAACATACTTAACACTGAAACGTCCCCTTAGGAAAATTAGTGAATTACTGTGCTGATAAACCTCTCACGTTATTTGATTTTCAAACAGCTGAGCAGAACTGAACGTACTCAGACATTTCTCTCTTTACTTATTCTGATCAACACTAAACTGACACACAATATTTTTAGCGCAACGCAGTCTGACTTTCAATAATCCCTACAAAAGAATGGCCCTGACTAACATTAACCTATACCTTTCACGAATCACTTACCTCACAATCTTCGTTACTCGAACTACTGCAATACAGCGAGCGCCACTACTGCCAGCTAAATAAATGATTCAAACTACTGAAGGCACTAACTACTGATAGGCATAGTTAACAAATGAAAGATTTTGATAGAGAACAAACAATGTATTTACCTTAATAGCGTTCAAAAGTCATAATATATATCAGTTCATGATATCCAGTATTACAAATTTACTCTTTCTGGCGGACACACGCCCAGATGGTCCGCTCTCAAAACTCCGCCATCTCTCTCCCCACATCCACCATTGCTAGCGGCTCACCTCCAACTGCCCAACGCTACGTGCTGTTCACATCCAACTACCCAACACTACAATAGCGAATATTACAACAATGCCAACCAGCCACAGACAGCACAGAGCACAGTCATTGATTTTCATACAATGCGCTACGTGGCGGTACCAACATAAAAACCTAAACAGCCTACTTACAACACTAGACTATTCTTGTGACTTACACTCGGAAATTTAAGACCTTATGAAAGAAAAACAAGAGCTAGTTACTGAAATTTTTGGTAATCGGTATTAAAAAAATTTTCGAATCATAATTTATACAGCAACATTATTTTAACAGTGTGCTTTAAAAGCAATAGTGTAAAGAACCTCGAAGAATAAAAGAAAGTTTCTACTTTATTTTCATTTCGAGACCTCTGCTGTGCATTGATAATTAACATGCTTTATTTCACTTGCAACACAGAATATAATTCAGTAAACAGTTTGAAATAAAGCTCACTAACATCAAATTGTTTGCAAAAGATTTATTGAAAGACAGTAAGCATGACACGGGTACACGACTCTTATTCTCTGAGCTACATACACTATTTAGAAAAATGACAAATTTTTGGAAACTTCCCCGAAGCGGTCCCCTTGACGGGGCAGCGCGGTGCGTCCACGTGGACGCCTGATGGACGGCTGGAGCCTGTGGGAACCGGGAAACGAAGCCGGCGCCCCTGGCTGGGGGCCAGAAGTGTCCGGGCCGTGGGAGCAGAGCGGCATGGCAGCTGGGAGCTGCGAGGCGCAGCGGCTCGGCTCGGCTCGGCTGGCGGTGACGCCTCGCGCCCAAAACACGCTGCACCGCCACTGTGCAGGTCAAGACGCGCTGCCAAAGAGCGGTTCATTTCCAGAGTCCCCGGTCTTCTCACTGGTTTCATGCGAACCGCCACTATCTCAACTCCTGTACGAGTCTAGCGCTCCATCTCAGTACAGCACTTGAACACCTCTTCAGTTACTTGCTGGGTTTATTCCAATGTCCGTCTTTCCCTGACGCGCGCAGTAGCCGCCCGGTTTAGGCGCCTTGCTACGGTTCGCGCGGCTCCCCCCGTCGGAGGTTCGAGTCCTCCCTCGGGCATGGGTTGGTTGGTTGGTTGGTTGTGGGGGGAAGGAGACCAGGCAGCGTGGTCATCGGTCTCATCGGATTAGGGAAGGATGGGGAAGGAAGTCGGCCGTGCCCTTTCAGAGGAACCATCCCGGCATTTGCCTGGAGTGATTTAGGGAAATCATGGAAAACCTAAATCAGGATGGCCGGACGCGGGATTGAACCGTCGTCCTCCCGAATGCGAGTCCAGTGTCTAACCACTGCGCCACCTCGCTCGGTCGGGCATGGGTGTGTGTGCTGTCCTAACGTACGCTGTTCGTTTAAGTTAGATTAAGTATTTCTTTAAAGTCACTACCGCCATTAGACTGTTGTTTATTTACAGTAATGGAAAATGTGTGTGAAATCCTATGGGACTTAACTCTTAGGGTTATCAGTCCCTAAGCTTACACACTACTTAGCCTAAATTATCCAAAGGACAAACATACACACCCATGCCCGAGGGAGGGCTCGAACCTCTGCCGGGACCAGCCGCACAATCAGTGACTACAGAGCCCTAGACCTTTCAGCTAATCCCGCACGGCGTTTATTTACTGTGTTACATTTACACTTACACAATCATGATTTAGGCTTGAAAGTGTTTTAAGTGTTATAAATTGCCTAAGATGCCATACTGTCGTAATGAAATACATTGTTAGACACATTGTCTAAGAGTCGATATTTCTGACAGAGCCTACTGCTTTGTTCCATTACTGAGTACACCATCCTTCAGTCAAGATGGTGTACTCAGTAATGAAACAAAACAGTAGGCTCTGCCAGAAATATCGACTCTTAGACAATGTGTCTAACAGTGTATTTTAGTACGACAGCATGCCATCTTAGGCAATTCATAACACTTAAAACACTTTGAAGCCGAAATCATGATTGTGTAGGTGTAAATGTAACTCTGTAGATAAACAATAGTCTGATGGCGGTACTGACTTTAAAGAAATATATTATGACTGAGGCCCAGCATTATGAAAAAATTATTACACTCCTGGAAATTGAAATAAGAACACCGTGAATTCATTGTCCCAGGAAGGGGAAACTTTATTGACACATTCCTGGGGTCAGATACATCACATGATCACACTGACAGAACCACAGGCACATAGACACAGGCAACAGAGCATGCACAATGTCGGCACTAGTACAGTGTATATCCACCTTTCGCAGCAATGCAGGCTGCTATTCTCCCATGGAGACGATCGTAGAGATGCTGGATGTAGTCCTGTGGAACGGCTTGCCATGCCATTTCCACCTGGCGCCTCAGTTGGACCAGCGTTCGTGCTGGACGTGCAGGCCGCGTGAGACGACGCTTCATCCAGTCCCAAACATGCTCAATGGGGGACAGATCCGGAGATCTTGCTGGCCAGGGTAGTTGACTTACACCTTCTAGAGCACGTTGGGTGGCATGGGATACATGCGGACGTGCATTGTCCTGTTGGAACAGCAAGTTCCCTTGCCGGTCTAGGAATGGTAGAACGATGGGTTCGATGACGGTTTGGATGTACCGTGCACTATTCAGTGTCCCCTCGACGATCACCAGTGGTGTACGGCCAGTGTAGGAGATCGCTCCCCACACCATGATGCCTGGTGTTGGCCCTGTGTGCCTGAGTCGTATGCAGTCCTGATTGTGGCGCTCACCTGCACGGCGCCAAACACGCATACGCCCATCATTGGCACCAAGGCAGAAGCGACTCTCATCGCTGAAGACGACACGTCTCCATTCGTCCCTTCTTTCACGCCTGTCGCGACACCACTGGAGGCGGGCTGCACGATGTTGGGGCGTGAGCGGAAGACGGCCTAACGGTGTGCGGGACCGTAGCCCAGCTTCATGGAGACGGTTGCGAATGGTCCTCGCCGATACCCCAGGAGCAACAGTGTCCCTAATTTGCTGGGAAGTGGCGGTGCGGTCCCCTACGGCACTGCGTAGGATCCTACGGTCTTGGCGTGCATCCGTGCTTCGCTGCGGTCCGGTCCCAGGTCGACGGGCACGTGCACCTTCCGCCGACCACTGGCGACAACATCGATGTACTGTGGAGACCTCACGCCCCACGTGTTGAGCAATTCGGCGGTACGTCCACCCGGCCTCCCGCATGCCCACTATACGCCCTCGCTCAAAGTCCGTCAACTGCACATACGGTTCACGTCCACGCTGTCGCGGCATGCTACCAGTGTTAAAGACTGCGATGGAGCTCCGTATGCCACGGAAAACTGGCTGACACTGACGGCGGCGGTGCACAAATGCTGCGCAGCTAGCGCCATTCGACGGCCAACACTGCGGTTCCTGGTGTGTCCGCTGTGCCGTGCGTGTGATCATTGCTTGTACAGCCCTCTCGCAGTGTCCGGAGCAAGTATGGTGGGTCTGACACACCGGTGTCAATGTGTTCTTTTTTCCATTTCCAGGAGTGTAGATTAAGTAATGTGTATGCCTAGTGTAAGACATTGTGGTCTCCTGACCTTCATTGCTTACATATTCCGCCCTCACAATCATATTCTGCACATCAAGACACTTCATTCGAACCCAAACTCGATAAGATAAAGTCAATGTTGTATGAATTCATGTAAACGATATGGAAATAACAAGTAAGCACACCGCAGTTGAAATACTCGAGGCTGGCGTACACACATACATTCCAGACACGACGGCCGCAGAGGCGTTTAGTTCGGGAGAGGCAAACACCGCATGCCAGGACGCCAGTCCCATCAGAGGTTTTCACAGGGAGCTATCTACGTCGGCTGGCGGCAGCCTGTGGAGCGGACAGCGTGTGCCCGAGTGAAAGGGAAGAAAGACCCATGTTCGGCTTAAAAGCAAATTCCGCTACACTGTGTGGGAGCACCCAACCTACACATTCTTTACAAATACAGTACGCAGTTTCAGAGATTTTCACAGGGAGACAGCAAACGCCAAACGCCGATGCTACAGATTTCCGGATTGGTCGCCTTAAACGAAACGTCATTCTTCCATTTCAGAAGAGCAACACTGATTGGCAGACGATATTTCTGACGCCTTGAGCTGAAGGAGTAATGGAAGAGACCGAAAGATATACCCCTTCATGTGGAGAGGGGCCGTTCCGTTGTCGCTCTTGGAGCGAGAACACGTAACGAGAGCGTGCGCGCTCGTACGTGCACTCAAAGAGCGAGGAACAAGTATCTCCTCAGTACTTCACTGGGAGAGCACCTCTGTCGAGAGCGAATCGAAGTGCGACTCTATATTGAGTCCTTGCGATTAACAATTGTTCACTGTGTTGGCCGCCACACTTATTGAGCGGTGTGAACAGACAGAGTTATAGTTAAACGCCTGCGAGCGAATTTTTGAGTGGCATCGCGGTGGACTAGTTATCTGACCGGTGTACGACGCCAATAGTTAGACTAGGGGCGAATAGGAGTCCTTGACTTCATCAAATCGTAGGGAGAGTTTGATTGGCGAAGGTCAATCCAAATAGAACGAGAGTTATCTTATTTGTCAGCAGCGAGCGGCGCAGACAGCAGTCATCGCAGCTTACGGTATTGTGCGCTACAGCTCTTGCAAGCCCCATATTTCCTCCACAACAGTACACTTCACTGCATTTCACACGCGACAGCCTCGACCGTACCTAGCAACACTCTAACGGATAATTATTCAAGTTGAGTAGGCGCGGCTCTCAGCCATTCTGCCAAGTCAATAACAATCTTAAACTTTGTATAGAAATTTCATTAGCGAATCCTATCGTTAAGAGGTAACTTCACATTCCGAAAAGAATCCGGAAATAACGCGTTCGGTTCATAATTAAAAGTGCCATTGTGATTTTCTCAGAATTTTTGCAAAATAAATAATAATTTTCTTTAGTTTCATGTTTTTCTTACACTAACTAGCACTACTCCAGTATCCAAGTATCCCACTAGTTATGTAAGAAATTTTGCGAATTTTTGTGTCATTTGATTACAGCAGTCGACTCCAGAAGATATTTATTGCTGAAAGTTTTTCTGGCATTTCTCTTCAGAACGTTAGGAGCGTCTGTCTGACTTCTGTAGTAGTGGGGGGGGATTGCATCTTGCAGGACCCACAGGGTAAAGGGTACATCTCAGATTAATCCGTTGCGCAGAATGACAGAATAGCGCCCACACGCTCACACGAGGAACCGATGACCTCAGCAGTCCCTTAGAAACTTATCACTACCACCATCATCCCCTACAGTGGTGGCTCCCAACATGGGAGTAATTTACCTCCTGAGGGTAAAATGAAATTTGCTGAGGGGTAAAACCTACACGATTCTATTCTGTTTCAGTCACGAAACTAAATTATTTTCACAAGATTGTCATGTACTACACTCCTGGAAATGGAAAAAAGAACACATTGACACCGGTGTGTCAGACCCACCATACTTGCTCCGGACACTGCGAGAGGGCTGTACAAGCAATGATCACACGCACGGCACAGCGGACACACCAGGAACCGCAGTGTTGGCCGTCGAATGGCGCTAGCTGCGCAGCATTTGTGCACCGCCGCCGTCAGTGTCAGCCAGTTTGCCGTGGCATACGGAGCTCCATCGCAGTCTTTAACACTGGTAGCATGCCGCGACAGCGTGGACGTGAACCGTATGTGCAGTTGACGGACTTTGAGCGAGGGCGTATAGTGGGCATGCGGGAGGCCGGGTGGACGTACCGCCGAATTGCTCAACACGTGGGGCGTGAGGTCTCCACAGTACATCGATGTTGTCGCCAGTGGTCGGCGGAAGGTGCACGTGCCCGTCGACCTGGGACCGGACCGCAGCGAAGCACGGATGCACGCCAAGACCGTAGGATCCTACGCAGTGCCGTAGGGGACCGCACCGCCACTTCCCAGCAAATTAGGGACTCTGTTGCTCCTGGGGTATCGGCGAGGACCATTCGCAACCGTCTCCATGAAGCTGGGCTACGGTCCCGCACACCGTTAGGCCGTCTTCCGCTCACGCCCCAACATCGTGCAGCCCGCCTCCAGTGGTGTCGCGACAGGCGTGAATGGAGGGACGAATGGAGACGTGTCGTCTTCAGCGATGAGAGTCGCTTCTGCCTTGGTGCCAATGATGGTCGTATGCGTGTTTGGCGCCGTGCAGGTGAGCGCCACAATCAGGACTGCATACGACCGAGGCACACAGGGCCAACACCCGGCATCATGGTGTGGGGAGCGATCTCCTACACTGGCCGTACACCACTGGTGATCGTCGAGGGGACACTGAATAGTGCACGGTACATCCAAACCGTCATCGAACCCATCGTTCTACCATTCCTAGACCGGCAAGGGAACTTGCTGTTGCAACAGGACAATGCACGTCCGCATGTATCCCGTGCCACCCAACGTGCTCTAGAAGGTGTAAGTCAACTACCCTGGCCAGCAAGATCTCCGGATCTGTCCCCCATTGAGCATGTTTGGGACTGGATGAAGCGTCGTCTCACGCGGTCTGCACGTCCAGCACGAACGCTGGTCCAACTGAGGCGCCAGGTGGAAATGGCATGGCAAGCCGTTCCACAGGACTACATCCAGCATCTCTACGATCGTCCTGCATTGCTGCGAAAGGTGGATAAACACTGTACTAGTGCCGACATTGTGCATGCTCTGTTGCCTGTGTCTATGTGCCTGTGGTTCTGTCAGTGTGATCATGTGATGTATCTGACCCCAGGAATGTGTCAATAAAGTTTCCCCTTCCTGGGACAATGAATTCACGGTGTTCTTATTTCAATTTCCAGGAATGTATTATCATAATTTTGTAAGACTGTAATATTCATTATGTAAGTTATCAACAATTACATTTTCTCAATTACTAGCATCAATGCGATGGAGGTTAATCACATAGACCACCGACAACACACATGTGTTGTACTTTGACCCATACATCACTGATGATAAAAGTGAGACATATTCGTAACAAATGCTAAATATATCAAGAAAATATCTTCTCCAAGTTGTAGATGGTATCTGCAGTAGTCCACAAATTGCTTCATTACAGATATATGAATTACCTGATACCACAACCCAGCAGTAACTACATAAGCGCTACTGTAGTGCTGTACACACTCTTATTATGATTATTTATATTATTATTATTATTATTATTATTATTATTATTACTCTAAGTACCAAGGTATTACAATATGAACAACTTAAATTGGAAGGAACACACAGAAAATGTGGGGAAGGCTAACTAAAAACTGTGTTTTATTGGCACGACACTTACAAGGAGACGACACGAGCGTGGGGTCGGGGATTTGTCCGAAATTTTGTGTGGTGAAAGACGACCTCTAACACCTCACGTGGTTAAAATATTAGGACGCACTACTCGGAAAATCCCGAGAAAAATCGATCCAAAGTTTTTAGGTGCCTTATGAGTATAAAATGTTAGTACACTGCCGAGCCGCCGTCTGGCCTAGATGATGCCGGCACGGTAACTCAGCGTGTTCGGTCAGAGGGTTAGCTGCCCTCTGTTATAAAAAAACTGAGTTAATGGATCAACTACGAACGGAAACGGGTGTCTTGCGACTTCGGGCACCGAGCAGATGCAACGAACGAAAGCGAACAAAATGAGAATATGAAAAAAAAAAAAAAAAAAAATGTTTAGGTCTCGGACTCTTACGCCAGAGGTCTCGGGTTCTATTCCTCCTCTGGCACTTTTTCTTCTGTTTCATTTTCTTTTGTTATTCCACCAATTATTCAGATAGTTTCCCAAACCTACATTATCTTTAACAAATCAGTTACATTACTGAATAAAAATTATTTTCTTTTTGTCCAACAAGACAATTCATGGCGGTGGGTTTTCCATTTTTCATTGTGAAGTATGTGAGGAGAATCATTGGGTTTTTAACCAGAATAACAAGTTCGATTGGGGGACATTCAATTTTTATACATATAATAATTGTAAACAAGAACTGCAGTGGTAATTATCGTAAAAACAAACAAAGCAATAATTTTTGCGTCATCTTGCGCAACATATAAAAGCAGATTTTTTACAATCACAGGGCGTTTGCAATAAGTCTGTACAAAAATATGCCCCATTAACATTTACAAAATGTTTTGAGTTTCTGATAATTTTGAGGCAAACCAGGCATATTGAATCATGTCTAGGAATATTGGTGACGATAACTGATGGTGAATTATAGAATGAATTTTTATACAGTCTTCCCGGGAATTAATTTCACGATTCTCCTGTAACAATGCGCTGCAATTTTGCAAGCAACAGAAGAAAAAAAAAGAAAGTGCCAGAGGAGGAATCGAACCCGAGACCTCTGGCGTAAGAGTCCGAGCGCTAACCATGTAGGCCAGACGGCGGTTCGGCAATGGGCTAACATTTTGTACTCACAAGGCAGCTAAGAATGGATCGATTTTTCTCGGGATTTTCCGAGTAGTGCGTCCTAATATTTTAACCACGTGAGGTGTTAGGGGACCTCTTTCACCACACAAAATTTAGGACTAATCCCGGACCCCACGGTCGTGCCGTCTCCTTGTTAGAAAATGTAACAGATCTACTAAGGAGACTGCCTACACGACGCTTGTCCGTCCTCTTTTAGAATACTGCTGCGCGGTTTGGGATCCTTACCAGGTAGGACTGACGGAGTACATCTAAAAAGTTCAAAGATGGGCAGCATGTTTTGTATTATCGTGAAATATGGGAGAGAGTGTCACAGTGATGATACAAGATTTGGGCTGGACATCATTAAAAGAAAGGCGTTTTTCGTTGCGACGGAATCTTCTCACGAAATTTCAATCACCAACTTTTTCCTCAGAATGCGAAAAAATTTTGTTGACACCGACCTGCATAGAGAGAAACGATCACCACGATAAAATAAGGGAAATCAGAGCTCGCACGGAAAGATCTAGGTGTTCATTCTTACCGCGCGCTGTACGAGATTGGAATAATAGAGAATGGTGAAGGTGGGCCGGCCGGAGTGGCCGATCGGTTCTAGGCGCTACAGTCTGGAACCGCGCGACAGCTACGGCCGCAGGTTTGAATCCTGCCTCAGGCATGGATGTGTGTTATGTCCTTAGGTTGGTTAGGTTTAAGTAGTTCTAAGTTCTAGGGGACTGATGACCACAGAAGTTAAGTCTCATAGTGCTCAGAGCCAGAGCCAATTGTGAAGGTGGTTCGATGAACCCTCTGCCAGGCACTTAAATGTGATTTGGAGAGTATCCACGTAGATGTAGATGTACTACTATTATTATTAGAGTGATCTGACGCAAGACATTAACTGCCTGAACTCGTCCTATTTCTGCCAGTTCAGAAGTGAGGAGAGCAGCAGTCAAGTGATTTACAAACAGTAAGAAGGACGAAAGTAGTGAGAACTAACAGAAATGAGAACAGCGACAAACTCGACATCAGGATTGGTGGTCACGAAGCAGATGAAGTTAAGAAATTCAGCTACCTAGGCAGCAAAATAACCAATGATGGACGAAGCAAGGAGGACATCAGAAGCAGACTAGCACTGGTAAAAGAGTACTCTTTTCCAAGAGAAGTCTACTAGTACCAAACATAGGCCTTAATTTGAGGAAGAAATTTCTGAGAATGTACGCCTGGTGTTACAGCATTGTATGGTAGCGAAACATGGACTGTAGGGAAACCGGAACACAAGAGAATCTAAGCATTTGAAATGTGGTGCCACAGACGAATGTTGAAAATTAGGTGGACTGATAAGGTAAGGAATGAGGAGGTTCTGTGTAGAATCGGAGAGGATGGGAATATGTGGACAACACTGACAAGGAGAAGGGACAGGATGATAGGACATCTGTTAAGACGTCAGGGAATAATATCCGTAATACTAGAGGGAGCTGTATAGGGAAAAGACTGTAGGGGAAGACAGAGATTGGAATACACCCAGCAAGTAATCGAGGACGTAGGTTGCAAGTGCTACCCTGAGATGAAGAAGTTGGCACAGCAGAGAAATTCGTGGCGCGCCGCATTCATCCACTCTGAAGACCGATGACTCGAATGAAAAAAAAAATAGTGCATATATCTGTACCTGTTTGATTTTAAATGGGGTTGCAGTATGCAGGCCAAGCAAGTCCTGAAATGGAGAGGAGTAATGCAGAGGAAGTATGTGTTTGTAACAAGTGTATACCCTCACTGTGGATAGTTTTCTTTCTTATCAGAGTAGGAGTTGTTGATAGCACTTGTGGTGAAGCACGAATTCCTTCGTCATTCGTTCTAACATCCCCCTGCTGCCCCCCTCCCCACGCGCACGCAAACTAATTATCATTCATCTTTAATAACTTTCAAAATAAAAATATGGCAAGAAAAATCTGTCATTCTAGGTTTGAGTTACGTACTAAAGCTCTAAAGTTGGTGGGGAGGGAGGGGGGGGGGGGGAGGAGGGCGGGGGTACCAGCTAATGTCTAATTGCAATCAGGGGTAATCGTCTAAGAAAGGTTGGGAACCTCAGCCCTAGAGATTTTATCCTCTACAGCTCACTCTAGAAGGACGAAAGTTGTTCCCTGATGTACCGATTAGAATTGATAAACGTATCCAGAAATTGCTGCAACCAGTCACCTACAGCATTATTCTTCAGTTTTTATTTTCTATTGCGGGTTTCGGATCGCCTAGGGATTCAACATCAGCTGGTATATATTTATTGCATGTCTGCAGCACAGTGGCGGTCGTGAAGTCATGGGAAGATGTTAAAACGAAGCACGTAAGCACTTAATCTGACGAGAATTATTCACACTGTAAGATCGATTTAGCTATTACCTACAGTTATTCATATCTGTTGGTTTTTCTTGGTGCACACATTATTCTGGGAAACGTAACAGATGTTTCCAAAACGGCTCTGAGCACTATGGGGCTTAACTTCTGAGGTCATCAGTCCCCTAGAACTTAGAACTACTTAAACCTAACTAACCTAAGGACATCACACACATCCATGCCCGAGGCAGGATTCGAACCTGCGACCGCAGCGGTCACGCGGCTCCAGACTGTAGCGCCTAGATCCGCTCGGCCACTCTAGCCGGCAACAGATATTTTTCAGTGACGTTAATTTTACAGCACTTCACTAACTTAGCCACTGCTAACAATTTTCACGTGCCTTGCAAAATGTAAACAAACCAAAAGGCAAGAATAGAGTTTTGTTCCAAGAGTTTGTGTTGGGGCAGTGATCTTCTGTGTTCAGCTCTTGCATTCCACACTGACGACAGTAAGTACATATGGGTTTACATCATATTCATTATTGTAAAAATAACATGTAGTTAAAAAATGGCTCTGAGCACTATGGGGCTTTTCTGAGGTCATCAGTCCCCTAGAACTTAGAACTACTTAAACCTAACTAACCTAAGGACATCACACACATCCATGCCCGATGCAGGATTCGAACCTGCGACCGTAGCGGTCGCGCGGTTCCAGACTGTAGGGCCTAGAACCGCTCGGCCACTCCGGCCGGCAACATGTAGTTACATCGAAAAATAGATGTGTGCTGTGCGCACCAAGAACAAACCAGCAGATACTAATAATTTTAAGTAATGAAACTAAATCGATCTCATAATGAGAACAGTTCTCGCCATATCAAGTCCTTACATGTTCCGTCCTTACAACTTGCCACGGCTACACCTCGCGCACAATGCTACAGGCAAGCAATAAATATCTGCCACCTGACGATGAACCGGCATGCGATTCGAAGCCGGTAATGGAAAATAAAAATTGAAGAATACAACAATAGGCGACTGGTTGCAGTAATTTCTGGATACGTTTATTCATCACTGTCGGAGTGTTTCATATCCATAAAGGACGGAAGTTTGATTAGGGATGGTTTTGAATTGAGGATTGACGGCATGCTTTTGCTAATGACGGTTTATCTACTCTGCGTAACTGAGTTGCTCTTAGGAAGTTGTGATTTTACTCAAGATTCCTAACATTCAAGTCAATTCAGGGCTGCAATCGAATCGTGAGATAGTAAACAATTACGTGGATAAAGACGCAGACTCCATATTCGTGTGGCAATTCGTACTCGGCGCGTCTAGGTTCCTACGGACCAACTGGTTGGCAAAACACATTACCCCGAGTATAGTAAGCGCCTCGGCGCTGGAAGCGTATAAGAAAACCGCCACATCCGTACTCATTCTACTCAGGGATACGTGAATTTTCCTCCACTTTCACTAAGGATAGCAATCTCATCGTCGAATCTTATCACTGATATCCCTTCACCCTGAATTTCAATTCCACTCCGGAACCTATCTTTTATTTCCCCCGTTGGTTCTTCGATTCGTAGGGTTTTTGCTTTAGTTTAACAAACACAACAGATTCACATAACATAGACTTCCATCCTTAATAACACATTCTCCTTCAATATTTACATCAGTTTGCCGACACTGGCATAGCTTTTCGATTCCGCGACTGTAGAAGTCGCGTGGTTTCTTGAGGCGAAGAACTCGGCGAGCCGTGTTGGGAGCGCATTTTCATCAGGAAACGAAGTTCCTTGACAGTTCTTCGATAGACAGCGGAAAAAATTAAAATCTGAGGGAGCGAGATTAGGTGAATAATGTGGGTGTGGAATGACTTCTCAACCGAACTCCTGTATAATCTTTTTTGTCATTCTACCAGAATTCCGGCAGGCGTTATCGTGAAGTAGCAACACGTAGTCTTCCTGGTAATTGTTCTTGAACTGCGTCTGCAGGACGTCTCCGTTGTTGACAATAAATATCACTAACGCGAATTCTTTACAGACGAATGGAAAAACTGGTAGAAGCCGACCTCGGGGAAGATCAGTTTGGATTCCGTAGAAATATTGGAACACGTGAGGCAATACTGATCCCACGACTTATCTTAGAAGCTAGATTAAGGAAAGGCCAACCTAAGTTTCTACAATTTGTAGACTTAGAGAAAGCTTTTGACAATGTTGACTGGAATACTCTCCTTCAAATTCTGAAGGTGGCAGGGGTAAAATACAGCGAGCGAAAGGCTATTTACAATTTGTACAGAAACCAGATGGCAGTTATAAGAGTCGAGGGACATGAAAGGGAAGCAGTGGTTGCGAAGGGAGTGAGACAGGGTTGTAGCCTATCCCCGATGTTATCCAGTCTGTATATTGAGCAAGCAGTGAAGTAAAAAAAAATTGGAGTAGGAATTAAAACCCATGGAGAAGAAATAAAAAACTTTGAGGTTCGCCGATGACATTGTAATACTGTCAGAGACAGCAAAGGACCTGGAAGAGCAGCTGAACGGAATGGATAATGTCTTGAAAGGAGGATATGAGATTAACATCAACAAAAGCAAAACGAGAATAATGGAATGTAGTCGAATTAAGTCGGGTGATGCTGAGGGAATTAGATTAGGAAATGAGAGACTTAAAGTAGTAAAGGAGTTTTGCTATTTGGGGAGCAAAATAACTGATGATGGTCGAAGTAGAGAGGATATAAAATGTAGACTGGTAATGGCAAGGAAAGCGTTTCTGAAGAAGAGAAATTTGTTAACATCGAGTATAGATTTAAGTGTCAGGAAGTCGCTCCTGAAAGTATTTGTATGGAGTGTAGCCATGTATGGAAGTGAAACATGGACGAAAAATAGTTTGGACAAGAAAAGAATAGAAGCTTTCGAAATATGGTGCTACAGAAGAATGCTGAAGATTAGATGGAACAGAATTGCGGAGAAGAGAAGTTTGTGGCACAACTTGACTAGGATAAAGAATCGGTTGGTAGGACATGTTCTGAGGCATCAAGGGATCACCAACTTAGTATTGGAGAGCAGCGTGGAGGGTAAAAATCGTAGAGGGAGACCAAGAGATGAATACACTAAGCAGATTCAAAAGGTTGTAGGTTGCAGTAGGTACTGGGAGGTGAAGAAGCTTGCACAGGATAGAGTAGCATGGAGAGCTGCATCAAACCAGCCTCTGGACTGAAGACCACAACAACAACAACAGTGATGTTTACAACCGAGGGAAGCTGTTCGTAGCGCGCTACACCGTCGCTGTTCCATCACATGTGTAACTTCATCTTTTGTGACTGAGCGAAGGTTTTTGTACGGGGAACTGCTACTTTGTTTGGGTTCAAGGTTTCGTTTCTCTTCCTTAAGTTAGCATAAAGACGACGTTTCTCATCTCCAGTGGCTGCACAGGACAGGATGGTCGGTGCTGATCACTAGCCAATTGGTGACAAGCAGAGTTGCTGGTTGTTGCAATTTTGGCTTAGAGCACTCGGTAGCCATAGACCGGATTTTTGAACCTTCCTCATTGCATGCAATTGTTGCACGGTGGTGGAATGATCACCGTTCTTCACATTTGACAGTTGTCGAGTAGACTGACGCTATCATTGTGAATTAAATCGCTTAAATAATCTTCATCAAACCCTGAGTGCCCTTCTGAACATATAGAGTCACTAATGTCAAAATGCTCCTGCTTAAAACGAGAAATGTATCTTGTTGACGTGCTCTGTCCAGTGGCATTATCCCCGCACACGTTGCAAATGTTTCTGGTTGCCTCCCTTGCCGTCATCCCTCTACTGAACTGAAACGGAAGAATATGTCGGAAATGTTACGAGTTCTCCAATTGGAACTCCATTATGCAGCGTCCACAGCTCCACTATAACTTTATCTTGTAACTCCTCCATTTTGTCCGTGTCTGCATAAAAAAACAAGAATATTGGAACTGAGTCCACCTTGATGCAATAAACCTTGATATTTTTTTACTTATTTATTTCCCAAGCTACTTTCGGGGACAAATACCATCATCAGGAGGTTTTTTTAAAATCTAAAACATGCAGAAAGTAGCATAGTTACAGAAACACACTACGCACTATTAAATTTATACGGTTCGTTTTTTGAAATGTAGTTTTCTGTGGATACTTCCATACTTCCTTGTTTATTGTATGCTATGGCATATTTTTAAGAATTACTGTCGCTGTTTGCGTCATATTTTCTGTGCTTTTTTTCTGTTGTCGTTTTTACTCAGCGTACATCATATCATCTGCAACTGCGTGAGCGGCTGTTAGTAAACAAGTACTAAAAGGTGAACTTCGTTTAGTACTACTAAGTTCTTAAAAACATGCCATTACATACGATAAATAAGGCGGTACGAAAGTATCCATAGAAAACTATATTTCAAAACACGAACAGTAAAAATGTAACGTGTTACTGCTATCGACAGGGGATCTCAAGTTGATTCTGTATTTCTAGATTTCCGGAAAGCTTTTGACACCGTTCCTCACAAGCGACTTCTAATCAAGCTGCGGGCCTATGGGCTATCGTCTCAGTTGCGCGACTGGATTCGTGATTTCCTGTCAGGAAGGTCGCAGTTCGTAATAATAGACGGCAAATCATCGAGTAAAACTGAAGTGATATCGGGTGTTCCCCAGGGAAGCGTCCTGGGACCTCTGATGTTCCTGATCTATATAAATGACCTGGGTGACAATCTGAGCAGTTCTCTTACGTTGTTCGCAGATGATGCTATAATTTACCGTCTAGTAAGGTCATCCGAAGACCAGTATCAGTTGCAAAGCGATTTAGAAAAGATTGCTGTATGGTGTGGCAGGTGGCAGTTGACGCTAAATAACGAAAAGTGCGAGGTGATCCACATGAGTTCCAAAAGAAATCCGTTGGAATTCGATTACTCGATAAATAGTACAATTCTCAAGGCTGTCAATTCAACTAAGTACCTGGGTATTAAAATTACGAACAACTTCAGTTGGAAAGACCACATAGATAATATTGTGGGGAAGGCGAGCCAAAGGTTGCGTCTCATTGGCAGGACACTTAGAAGATGCAACAAGTCCACTAAAGAGACAGCTTACACTACACTCGTTCGTCCTCTGTTAGAATATTGCTGCGCAGTGTGGGATCCTTACCAGGTGGGATTGACGGAGGACATCGTAAGGGTGCAAAAAAGGGCAGCTCGTTTTGTATTATCACGTAATAGGGGAGAGAGTGTGGCAGATATGATACGCGAGTTGGGATGGAAGTCATTAAAGCAAAGACGTTTTTCGTCGCGGCGAGATCCATTTACGAAATTTCAATTACCAACTTTCTCTTCCGAGTGCGAAAATATTTTGTTGAGCCCAACCTACACAGGTAGGAATGATCATCAAAATAAAATAAGAGAAATCAGAGCTCGAACAGAAAGGTTTAGGTGTTCGTTTTTCCCGCGCGCTGTTCGGGAGTGGAATGGTAGAGAGATAGTATGATTGTGGTTCGATGAACCCTCAACCAAGCACTTCAATGTGAATTGCAGAGTAATCATGTAGATGGAGATGTAGATGTAGATGAAGCCAGACTCAGTTCCGATGTTGTTGTCCAGGCACTACCTCCAAATAACGAAATGACAATACGTAAACTCAAACAGCAACGTAGTAAAAATAAAATATGACAATCCATAAATATACCGATAGCAACCGGAATATCAACACGGAAAGCAAAAACGCTGCGATCTCATGCACCGACCTAATAGCACCAAGGACGCGGCCTTGTGGATCGCACGCATGCCGAAAGAAGAGCGGGGAGCATTTCAGGGGCGGACACGGCGCCTGGGCGCAAGAAAACAGCACAGAAAGCCGAAGATGAGAGTAGCGGGCGGCGGGAGGGACGAGCGCAAACAGCGCGCGTTTATCAGGGTTCCGCCTGGGCACCCAGCGGGGACTGGCGTACAGCAGGTAGGTAGGTAGGCAAGGCGCGGAGAGATGTGGGTAAGTGGGTCAGTCGCGAGAGGAGCAGGCGCTAGAGAGGCTGCGCGCTGGTGCCGCGGGTGGGGGAGGGGCGGGAGGGAGAGGGAGAAAGGGGGAGGGGGAGGGAAAGCACTGCATGCGTGCGGAGGCACGGTGCGGCGGCAGTCGCGGCTGGGACGCGGCAAAGGCACGACGTGAGGCGAGCCAGCACACAGACCAGGGTCCCGACAGAAGCCGGCACCTCGTATCCGTCGCCTGAAGAAGAACTCAAAGACGAAAGCTAGAGGCGCGCTACAGGTGAGTACCTGCAAGTCAGGCGATAAAAGTTCATGTCTTAACGCTTACGAGACCGGCCACTTAGAAAAGTAGGAAACCAGTCATTTACACCAGGGAGCTAAAACATTACAGCCACGTAGCTAATACTGTGTTGGTCCACCTTTGACATTACAGCAACGTAGTTAGTACTGTGTTGGTCCACCTTTGCAATGCAATACAGCAGTGATCCTCAAATATTTTCTAATCCAGTCCCTGATCACCATATCAAATCTTTAGACGATGACCAGTGTGGTGTGCGTACTGTAGGACCTTCAGTACACACATCATCAGGTTATTTGACTTGTCGCTCTAACGAAGTTGGCGAGTGTCAGCAATATGTCTCGTGGTCTTATTGTGGCGTATTTATGTTCTGCCTTTAGGTCAGACGATAGAAATGCCACTTGCACGCTTGGAGTAGCAGACTGACGGTGACCAACTTTAAACAGAACTTGATTAATTTTCACATACATTTATTAAAATAATAACAAGCATAAAAATTACTTAACTTGGTTCTGGATGCTGTTTACAATTGACAGTCTGAAGTTCCTTTGGTATTGGTACATTAATCTTATTCTCACATGTATCTCTGATACTTGACAAAAGTGTCTATACATTTGTCTTCATGGCTATGTACAGGAATATGGTAATCTTATTAGGCGCAGACTGAATCTTGACTATAGACTGGTACAGACAAATGTGGAACTCATACAGACTGGTACAGACTAATGCAGACTGGTACAGACTGGTGCAGACAAATGCAGACTGAAAGATCGGAGGTCTGTACACTCGTTATAATACCTCGCGCGTTCATGTATCACTGCACGAGTGTGATCCATGAGGAGAAACGCTTCTACGTTAGCAGCGATCTCATTGGCTGCGTTACATATTAATATGCGGATCAGCGGAAGCAGAATTTGGTCTGTCTCTATGGCAGCGCCATCTCGTAGTGTGGAGATGGACGAGCGCTGCGCCTGTGCTGTTCTGCTTAGTGGGGCGCGCTCTAGTGGGAAAATTGGGTACGCACTGACTATGCGGACCTATGTACACAACAAACGGTTTCAGTCCATAATGACCATTCTCAGATCTTTTTTACACCACGTCCTAAAATGATAAGGCAATAATGGCATCGTCAAAACATATAAATATAATCATCACAGCATCGTCACATACATCTACTGCTGATTATATGTTTTGACAATGCCATTATAGCCTTATCACTTTAGGACTTGGTGTAAAAAAGATGTGAAGATGGTCATTACGGACTGAAACCGGTCATCGTCTAAAGAATTGATATTGTGATCAGAGACTGGAATAAAAACATTTGACAGTATTGGATCTCTGTTTGTATACGCGACTATGTCGCAGTTGGTGAGAGCAGTGATCCTGTCTGGCATCAGTCCAACAGATCTGTGGTTGGTTTCAAGAGGTATGTGGTTCCAGACGTTCATGAATAGGTCAGAGACTTTCACAGATTATGGGCCAGTGGTTTATTTGCATGGAGCTCGTGCCTGATAGCATCCCAGATATATTCCACTGGGTTCGGATCAAGCATGTTTGGTGGTCAAGACATCAATGTCAGCTCACTATCGTACTCGTCAAAGCACTCTAGCACGATTCTCGCCCTGAAAAATGGCCAGTTATCCTGCCAGACGAGGTATTTGCTGGTGGGAAGACATGAAGACGAACGTGTGCTGGTGATCCACAATAATATTCACGTCGTCTGTAGCTGTCTTGGTTCCTTAGACTACTGCCACAGGTTCCACAGAAGCCCATGCAAACGCCCCTGCAACATCGTACTTCCCCAGCAGTATGTGTCCGTGGTGCGGTTCACATTTCGAGCGGCCATTCACCTGGATGATGACACATCTGTGCAAGAATACTGACCGGTGTAACAAGAAAAGCGAACCTTTGGACCATGCGCCATGTTTCCATTGATCCGCAGTCGAATCTCACTTTTTCCCTTGCACGTTGCAATTGTGATTAACGATGTCGTTGGATCTACATGGATACAAATAGGGGTCATCTACTGTGGAGCCCCATGTCCCACAAGGCGTATTCAGTGGTGTGCTCGAGAATACTTATGCCTGCACCAGCATTCTACTCTGCTGACATATCTGCCGCAGGTTGCCCTGTTTCACAGAGCCGAAAAGCCTCCAACATCCAGGGTCCATGACGACGCTTGGGCATCCAACGCCTTGTCACCTGTTATTTTGCCATTAGTCAACCATATTCCGTAGATGCTCCCGACAGGCGAAACCCGACGATGCAAAAACAGACATATTGTCCGATAGGATAGCCGCACTCAGTGATTTTACAATGTTACTTGTAATCCGTCTTGATTGCAAAATGTTTATCCATATGACCGGTTTCGGTTCATCTAGAACCATCTTCAGATCTGATATTTCGGTTACAGGAGTAACCCGTCCAAATCCAGCAACTTACACATGCTGCGTCACATCAAAGCAAAATTTTCCAGCATCTAGCATGTGCTATACTGTTACTTGTTACGAAGATCTTGAGAAAAACAAATGACATAGCCCCATTTTTGCTCAGGGATGTTATTTGTTTTTGTTTGCATGTGTTAAAGTCGATATATGGGCAAATACGTTTATCAGGCTGGCGTTAACTTGAGAGCTCAAAACAAAATAAATAAACAAATAAATTGCTACAAGAACAAACTTCAAGTGATCTGGAGTCTTATTTCTATTTGTATATTAACATATAATACAGTAAATTTATGAGAAAATATTTTAATCAAGATTTGAATGTCCAGGATTATAATAATACAAATTTATAGTACTCGTATTGGCAAGGAGGTGCACATGTTTGTACGGCCTTGAACTTCATACTCAGATTTAAAACAATAACAAAATTTCAAATGAACTGCTGCTTTTGATCTGGAATTATAGTAAGGGTCGATTCTGTTTAGTGTAGCTAAAGGTCATATGTATAAAAGGTATAATCTTTGTCATGTACTGGAGGTGTTTATATGACCATGAGCTTTAGATTTACAAGAAGAACGAAATTTCAAACGAGTTGGTAACTTATTTCTGTTCCTGCATTAATATGGCTGGCTCCGAGCACTATGGGACTCAACATCTATGGTCATCAGTCCACTAGAACTTAGAACTACTTAAACCTAACTAACCTAAGGACATCACACAACACCCAGTCATCACGAGGCTCCTGCATTAATATGATCTGGAACATCAGTAAAGGCAGACTCTGTTCGTTTCAACTAGAGGGAATGTGTATGAAAGTACTGATTTATGTTAACAGTACAGAGCTTCACCATTAAGAAATATAGTACAGGTTTTATTCTGTGGTAGGACATTTACATTGACACCAGCGTAGCTGTGATATAAAGAGATGGATTTCGTTCAGCTAGTATATTGATTTTTGCAAATACCGATTATCTAAATTTTCTCAACACTGTTTCACGAAAAGAACGTCTTCTTTTCTCCACGACTTCCCATTTGAGATCACGGAGCGTTTCCGTAACATTCACGTGTTGATCGAACCTATAAGTCTAGCGGTCCGCCTCTGAATTGCTTCGATGTCTTCCATCGGTGCGACATGCCTGGAACCACAAACACTCCTCTTTTCGAATTCTTCCAGAACACCGAAGTCGACCATTCCCCTTCCCTACTTCACTTCAGTCCTTCCTTGCTTCATTCCATTTGGCACCGCTTTGCAGCTTTATGTCTAAGCATTAAATCGACGTGACTGTGTCAGGCAGCGCGTCACTAATATTGTATTCGAACATTAAGGGATTGTTTTTCCTGCTTATCTGCCTTACTTTACATTTTCCTACATTTAGAGCAAGCTGCCAATCACCTCACTAACTAGAAATTTTGTACAGTGAATAAGAGAGGTGCTATCGCACTTTGCCGGAGACACCTGACGATACCCTTGTCTATGATGAACACTCGCGGTCGAGAAAACTTACTGTGTTCTACACTGAAGAGCCAAAGAAACTGGTACACCTGATTAATATCGTGTAGGACCCCGGCGAGCAAGCAGAAGTGCCGCAGCACGACTAGTGTCTGAAGTAGTGCTGTGGGGAATGGATTCTGCAGCGATGTCCGCAAATCCGAAAGAGTAAGAGGGATAGTGATCTCTACTGAACAGCACGTTGCAAGGGATCCCAAGGCATCCCAGATATACTCAATAATGTTCGTGTCTGGGTAGTCTTCTGGCAAGTGGAACTGTTCAAACTGAGAAGAGTGTATCTGGAGCCACTGTGTAGCCATTCTGGACGTGTGGGGTGTCTCTGGAACTGCCCGTCGGAATGCGCAATGGACATGAATGGATGCAGGTGATCTGACAGGGTGCTTACGTAAGTGTCACCTGTCACAGTCGTATCTAGACCTATCAGGGGTCCCATATCACTCCAACTGCACACACCCTACACCATTAAAGAGCCCCCACCAGCTTAAACAGTCCCTGCTGACATGCAGCGTAAATGGATTCACGACGTTGTCTCCATACCCGTACACGTCGATCTGCCCGATGCAATTTTGAAACGAGACTCGTCCGACCAGCCGACATGTTTCCAGTCATCAACAGTCCAATGCCGGTGTTGGCGAGCCCAGGCGACGCGCAAAGCTGTGTCGCGCAGTCATCAAGGGCACACGAGCTCCAAAAGCCAATATCGATGATGTTTCGTTGACTGGTTCGCACACTGACACTTGTTGATGGCCCAGCACTGCAACCTGGAGCAATCTGCGGAAGGGTTGCACTTCTGTCACGTAGAACGATTCTCTTCAGTCGTCGCTAGGCGCTGCAGGTGACGTCGTCCTTTTAGCGTCGGCACTCGCGCAGATCGTCTGCTGCCACAGCCCATTAACGCCAAATTTCCTCGCAGTCTCCTAACGGATACGTTCGTCGTACGCCCCACATAGATTTCTGCAGTTATTTCACGCAGTATTGCTTGTCTCTTAGCACTGACGACGCTACTCAAACACCGTTGCTCCCGGTCGTTAAGTGAAGGCCGTCGGCCACCGCGTTGTCCGTGGTATGAGGTAATGCTTAACATTTGCTATTGGCGACACCCGTGGTCTAGGGGTAGCGTCTTTGATTCATAATCAAAACGTCTTCGGGCCTGGGTTCGATCCCCGGCACTGCCTAAATTTTGATAAATAATCCGGCATAAGAAGTCAGCCTCATTCTGCCAACGGCCTTGTCAAAGAGGGCGGAGGAGCAGATAGAGGTTCAGGGCACTCTCTTGTCCTAGGGGTGGGAAATTGCCCATAAAGGCATGAGAATCAGCAATGATCAACGACATGAGGATGCAGAAGGCAATGGAAACCACTGCATTAAAGACACGTAACGTGTATCCACAGGACATGTGGCCTGTAGTTGAAGAAGTGTCATGATGATCTCTCCATTGGCAAAAGATTCCGGAATAGTCCCCTATTCGGATCTCCGGGACGGGACTCCCAAGGGGGAGGTTACCATGAGAATAAGATTGAATAATAAACGAAAGGATAACGTTCTACGAGTCGGGGCGTGGAATGCCAGAAGCTTGAACGTGGTAGAGAAACTAGAAAATCTGAAAAGGGAAATGCAAAGGCTCAATCTAGATATAGTAGGGATCAGTAAAGTGAAGTGGAAGGTAGACAAGGATTTCTGGTCAGATGAGTATCGGGTAATATCAACAGCAGCAGAAAATGGTATAACAGGTGTAGGATTCGTTATGAATAGGAAGGTACGGCAGAGGGTGTGTTACTGTGAACAGTTCAGTGACCGCGTTGTTCTAATAAGAATCGACAGCAGACCAACACCGACAACGATAGTTCAGGTATACATGCCGACGTCGCAAGCTGAAGATGAACAGATAGAGAAAATGTTTGAGGATATTGAAAGGGTAATGCAGTATGTAAAGGGGGACGAAAATCTAATAGTCATGGGCGACTGGAATGCAGTTGTAGGGGAAGGAGTAGAAGAAAAGGTTACAGGAGAATATGGGCTTGGGACAAGGAATGAAAGAGGAGAAAGACTAATTGAGTTCTGTAACAAGTTTCAGCTAGTAATAGCGAATACCCTGTTCAAGAATCACAAGAGGAGGAGGTATACTTGGAAAAGGCCGGGAGATACGGGAAGATTTCAATTAGATTACATCATGGTCAGACAGAGATTCCGAAATCAGATACTGGATTGTAAGGCGTACCCAGGAGCAGATATAGACTCCGATCACAATATAGTAGTGATGAAGAGTAGGCTGAAGTTCAAGACATTAGTCAGGAAGAATCAATACGCAAAGAAGTGGGATACGGAAGTACTAAGGAATGACGAGATACGTTTGAAGTTCTCTAACGCTATAGATACAGCAATAAGGAATAGCGCAGTAGGCAGTACAGTTGAACAGGAATGCACATCTCTAAAAAGGGCCATCACAGAGGTTTGGAAGGAAAACATAGGTACAAAGAAGGTAGCTGCGAAGAAACCATGGGTAACAGAAGAAATACTTCAGTTGATTGATGAAAGGAGGAAGTACAAACATGTTCCGGGAAAATCAGGAATACAGAATTACAAGTCGCTGAGGAATGAAATAAATAGCAAGTGCAGGGAAGCTAAGACGAAATGGCTGCAGGAAAGATGTGAAGACATCGAAAAAGATATGATTGTCGGAAGAACAGACTCAGCATACAGGAAAGTCAAAACAACCTTTGGTGACATTAAAAGCAACGGTGGTAACATTAAGAGTGCAACGGGAATTCCACTGTTAAATGCAGAGGAGAGAGCAGATAGGTGGAAAGAATACATTGAAAGCCTCTATGAGGGTGAAGATTTGTCTGATGTGATAGAAGAAGAAACAGGAGTCGATTTAGGAGAGATAGGGGATCCAGTATTAGAATCTGAATTTAAAAGAGCTTTGGAGGAGTTACGGTCAAATAAGGCAGAAGGGATAGATAACATTCCATCAGAATTTCTAAAATCATTGGGGGAAGTGGCAACAAAACGACTATTCACGTTGGTGTGTAGAATATATGAGTCTGGCGATATACCATCTTTCGGAAAAGCATCATCCACACAATTCCGAAGACGGCAAGAGCTGACAAGTGCGAGAATTATCGCACAATCAGCTTAACAGCTCATGCATCGAAGCTGCTTACAAGAATAATATACAGAAGAATGGAAAAGAAAATTGAGAATGCGCTAGGTGACGATCAGTTTGGCTGTAGGAAAAGTAAAGGGACGAGAGAGGCAATTCTGACGTTACGGCTAATAATGGAAGCAAGGCTAAAGAAAAATCAAGACATTTTCATAGGATTTGTCGACCTGGAAAAAGCGTTCGGCAACATAAAATGGTGTAAGCTGTTCGAGATTCTGAAAAAAGTAGGGGTAAGCTATAGGGAGAGACCGGTCATATACAATATGTACAACAACCGAGAGGGAATAATAAGAGTGGACGATCAAGAACGAAGTGCTCGTATTAAGAAGGGTGTAAGACAAGGCTGTAGCCTTTCGCCCCTACTCTTCAATCTGTACATCGAGGAAGCAATGATGGAAATAAAAGAAAGGTTCAGGAGTGGAATTAAAATACAAGGTGAAAGGATATCAATGATACGATTTGCTGATGACGTTGCTATCCTGAGTGAAAGTGAAGAAGAATTAAATGATTTGCTGAACGGAATGAACAGTCTAATGAGTACACAGTATGGTTTGAGAGTAAATCGGAGAAAGACGAAGGTAATGAGAAGTAGTAGAAATGAGAACAGCGAGAAACTTAACATCAGGATTGATGGTCACGAAGTCAGTGAAGTTAAGGAATTCTGCTACCTAGGCAGTAAAATAACCAATGACGGACGGAGCAAGGAGGACATCAAAAGCAGACTCGCTACGGCAAAAAAGGCATTTCTGGCCAAGAAAAATCTACTAATGTCAAATACCGGCCTTAATTTGAGGAAGAAATTTATGAGGATGTACGTCTGGAGTACAGCATTGTATGGTAGTGAAACATGGACTGTGGGAAAACTGGAACAGAAGAGAATCGAAGCATTTGAGATGTGGTGCTATAGACGAATGTTGAAAATTAGGTGGACTGAGAAGGTAAGGAATGAGGAGGTTCTACGCAGAATCTGAAAGGAATATGTGGAAAACACTGATAAGGAGAAGGGACAGGATGATAGGACATCTGTTAAGACATGAGGGAATGACTTCCATGGTACTAGAGGGAGCTGTAGAGGGCAAAAACTGTAGAGGAAGACAGAGATTGGAACACGTCAAGCAAACAATTGAGGACGTAGGTTGCAAGTGCTACTCTGAGATGAAGAGGTTAGCACAGGAAAGAAATTCGTGGCGGGCCGCATCAAACCAGTCAGTAGACTGATGACCAAAAAAAAAAAAAAAAAACTCGGAATATCGAAATCCCTAACGACTTCCGAAACAGAATGTCCCATGCGCCTAGCTCCATCTAGCATTCCACATTCAAAAACTGTTAATTCCTATCGAGCGGCGATAATCACGTGAGAAACCTTTCATATGAATCACCTGAGTACAAATGATAGCTCTGCCAATGCACTGTCATTTTATACTACCGCCATCTACGTACACTATGTGATCAAAAGTATCCGGACACCCACAAAAAACCATACGTGGAATTAGGTGCATTGTGCTGCCACCTACTGCCAGGTACCCCATATCAGCGACCTCAGAAATCATTAGACATCGTGAGAGAGCAGAACGCGGCGCTCCGCAGAACTCACGGACTTCGAACGTGGTCAGGTGATTGGGTGTCACTTGTGTCATACGTCTGTACTCAAGATTTCCACATTTCTAAACATCCCTAGGTCCAGTGTCTCCGATGTGATAGTGGAGTGGAAACGTGAAGGGACACATATAGCACAAAAGCGTATAGGCTGACCTCTTCTGTTGACTGATAGAGACCGCCGACAGTTGAAGAATGTCGTAATGTGTAATAGGCAGACATCTATCCAGACCATCACTCAGGAATCCCAAACTGCATCAGGATCCACTGCAAGTACTATGACAGTAAGGTGTGAGGTGAGAAAACTTGAATTTCATGGTCGAGCGGCTGTTCATAAGCCACACATCACACTGGTAAATGCCAAACCACGCCTCGCTCGCTGTAAGCAGCGTAAACATTGCACGATTGAACAGCGAAAAAACGTTGTGTGGAGTGACGAATCACGGTACACAATGTGGCGATCAGATAGCAGGGTGTGTTGTGGGCATGGTGAATGCCGGTGAACGTCATATGCCAGCGTGTGTAGTGCCAACAGTGAAATTCGGAGGCGGTGGTGTTATGGTGTGGTCGTGTTTTTGATGGAAGGGGGCTTGCACCCCTTGTTTTGCGTGGCACTACCACAGCACAAGGCTACTCTGACCTTTTAAGCACCTTCTTGCTTCCCACTGTTGAAGAGCAATTCGGGGATAGCGATTGCATGTTTCAACACGATCGAGCGCCTGTTCATAACGCACGGCCTGTGGTGGAATGGTTACACGACAATAACATCCCTGTAATGGACTGGCCTGCACAGAGTCCTGATTCCTATAGAACACCTCTGGAATATTTTGGAACGCTGACTTCGTGGCAGGTCCCACCGACAGACATCGATAACTCTCCTCAGTGGAGCACTCCGTGAAGAATGGGCTACCATTTCCCAAGAAACCTGATTGAACGTATGCCTTCGAAAGTGGAAGGTGTCATCAAGGCTAAGGGTGGCCCAACACCATATTGAATTCCAGCATTATCTATGGAGGACGCCAGAAACTTGTAAGTCATTTTCAGCTATGTGTCCGGATACTTTTGATCACATAGTGTACGTTCATATCACTGTCCGATGGCTTTGTCACCTCCGTGTATACAAATATAACTTTAAATCTTGACTTACTGCGTTAAATCTGTAACGTAAGGCTAGAACTCTAAATGAGTAGATTACGACAGTATTTTTAACTTTCTCAGCTCGGCCAGTAATTAGATGAAATATTGAAAAACAAATTTTTGTTTCCCAGTGCAAGCCGTTAGATAGTAAACTTGCAGCCCTGCACCAGGTTAGCCGTTTCCTGGTATAGACAGACTTTGGACAGTCGATTTGCTAAGTGTTGCTGGAATTTCTGTTACTTCTGGTGGCGTTATCGATGGAGAACAAATGAGACTTACCTATTTCTTTTCCTCCATACACGAGAACATTGTGAAGAGATTCTCGTAACTCTGGCACAATTGCAACAGATGACGCTGGTCCTACATCCGCAGAATTGGAAACAACTGATCTACCTCGAAGCCACAATATACAACAGGTGCTCCACTGTTCGCTTTCACTTTCCAAGCAACAGCAGGTATTAATGCCGCCTACGCGCTACGAGCAGTTTTCCGATTTCAGAGATAGCACGAGTCCCACATTCTGTGGAATAACCTCATTAATCAGCGTTCACAAAGATTTCTTTACCTCGCAGATAACGTGAATTATTATTCGTGGGAAATCGTAGATGCTGATAAGAGGTCGAACCCTGGAGGAATGAGGTATGTGTGTCTGCCTCCGTTCGCGAGCCGGAACGCCGGGCGTGTGGACACGCCTATTCCTTTGCGCCTTACACATTCAGGTACTTTGCGTCAGCACACGCCTGGTCCACTTGTTATTGCCACAACCAGTGCACTCGCTCCGCGTGAAATCGAGCTACATATTCAGAGAGTCGTTGAACCCCACTGGCTTGGTAATATCTGTATGTATGTAGATGGATCTAAAATTCGCCAAGAGGACTATACCGGATATGGTTTCCTAAGCCCTCAGATCCTAGTCAGTAATGGCTTCAAACTATGTGGGAGTACTTAAATTCTTACGGCAGACAGAATGGAAATTTTGGAATCAGTCAAGTCTGAGTCTTCACCGCCGTTAGTAAATCTATTAACTGTGTTCCATTCTCAGAATGTCATTAAAAATATTCAACACCGGAAATGGACTAAAACAATCAACTGCTATGTAAGTTCTTATATGTGGGACTGAAATACGTCAGTAGCAAAGGGGAAGTTTAACATGTCGGTTTCGCCAAAAGGTCAAACCTCTGTCGGCAAATCTCGATAAAGCTTCAAATCGCTCCAAGCATTATCGGAGTTAACATCTGAGGTCATCAGTCCCCTTAGACTTAGAACTACTTAAACGTAACTAACGTAAGAACATCACACACATCCATGCCGAGGCAGGATTCGAACCCGCGACCGTAGCAACAGCGCATTTCCGGACTGAAGCGCCTAGAACTGCTCGGCCACAGCGGCCGTGCTCTTGTTAAAGATGCAAGTCAGTTTGAGTAACGTTAAAAGTGGACATGCTGACATTAAATAATTTCTCTGTCTGGTGTTTCGTTGAATTTTATGCTGACTTCCTTTTCTTCTCCTCTGTATGACTGTCTCCAGCTTTTCCTGTACGAAGAAATCTGTAATTTTTCAGGACTGTTTGGTTTGTTGGGCTACCTCAACTACAAAATAATGATATTTCGTTCTCTTCTGTTTCTGTACTTAAGAATTCTCAGCCGACTGGTTCACAAATAATATACAACTTCTACGTTAATATGTTAATCATCTGTTCGCATGAGCTACGACATCCTATCTGTTCGTTATGTAAGCACAAAAATATGTCTGCCCATTTCAACCAGTTTCGCAAGACACTTCCCCACAAGCACTCTTCCAGCTAACTGCGAGAGAGAGAGAGAGAGAGAGAGAGAGAGAGAGAGAGAGAGAGAGAGAGAGATCGATTACATTCGTAGACCAAACAATTTAAACCACTTACATCGAGGCAAAGACATTATTCAGATTAACTGATAAATGGTCTCCACGTACTTTTAACAAAATTCAGTGGAAAATACACTAATGTTAAGAAAAAAACAGAGCACCTTGGGCGACTAGAGATAGGACTTTCATATTCACAGGGCATGTACATTAGTATGTTCTGCACAAATGATTAGCATTTCACTCACCTCGGTTCAGTATATGTCCTATTCAATTATTCAAAATGACAGTCACAATCGCATTATTTATTTTGTCGCCAACCGGTTTCAACCCACGATGGAGTCATCTTCAGAGCAATTTACACCATTTGGTAGTTACCAATCGTGCACAGGCTGGATGACAACTCCAGCGACCCAATGGTGTAAATTGCCCTGAAGATGACCCCACCGTGGGTTGAAACCGGTTGGCGACAAAATAAATAATGCGATTGTCACTGTCATTTTGAATAATTGATTATAAGTAAACCAATCGCTGTTATCTCCACGCAACTGTGTTGTCTAAAAATATATGTCCTATTGCCTAATAGGTACAGGACCGGCCGTGGGCCCTGATGACTTGTCCCATGCGTGATGATTCGACGAGTACAAGGCGCGAATTGGATCCTGTGGTAAAGCCATCCATGCTACATTCAGCTGGTTCCAAAGTTCATCTGTGGTGGTTGGCACTGGTTCACAGAGCTGCACCTGTCGTTTCCCCATATCCCATACATTTTCGATTGGCGACAAGTTTGGCGATCTGGCGGGCCAGGGCAAAAGGCTGATATCCTGCGACACCAACATGTGGTCGTGCATTGTCTTGCTGAATAACGGCGTCTGGGGAGTTGTGCTGAAAGGGTATGGTTACGGGTCGCACGATGTCACTCACATAGGTTACACTGGTCTCATCGCCCTGGACACACGGCAACCGTGATTTGTGGTTGTACGCAGTAGCATCCCACACCATAAGCCTTTGAATTGGCGCTGTCTGTCTTGTACGAATGCAGTCACTTTGATGCCACCCCCCCTCCCCGTCTGCGGCGAACCGCAATGCGCCCATCATTTTCAAACAAACAGAACACGGATCCGTCCGGAAACAGAGTCTGTTGCCATTCCTTTTCTCGGTGACGTCGTTCCACACACCATGGCCTTCTAACATGTTTCCACACATTCACGAAAGGTAGGCACACGTGACGCAAGCCGTAATAAACGGCGAAGGACTCTCACCTCTAATAGCAGATGATGTGTTCCATTGTTCCACTGTTGCGCCACTCGCATTCGGGAGGACGACGGTTCAATCCCGCCTCCGGCCATCCTGATTTAGGTTTTCCGTGATTTCCCTAAATCGTTTCAGGCGAATGCCGAGATGGTTCCTTTGAAAGGGCACGGCCGATTTCCTTCCCAATCCTTCCCTAACCCGAACTTGCGCTCCGTCTCTAATGACCTCGTTGTCGACGGGACGTTAAACACTAACCACCACCACCACTGCTGCGCCAGAGCCGTGGAGGACGTAGATCTGTTCTGCAATGCCATTAGGATGGGGTGTCGATCTTCTCGGGGTGTGATATGGGTGGTGCGACCTGACCCATCTCGACGTATTGTACGGCCTTCCGACAACCATTCTGCACACACCCATTGAACTGCCGAAACACTTCGTCCCATACGAGCAGAAATTTGCCGGATGCATGCATCACACTCTCTCACGCCAATAAAGCGCCCTCTTTCAAACTCACTGATTTGATGGTACGGTTCATCCATACGTCTACGAGGCATCGTTATCATCTGCTCAAGTCACCATGATCCAATGCCTTCGATTTACAGCGACAGTGAGAGCCGCAGGGACATTTTACCGGTAGGTGGTGTTGCGCCGCGATATCGATGTTGACCATGAACCGCAGGCCGACATGGTACAGATGCTAAACATTTATGAAGAATGATGGGGACAGCTGAAAATGTGTGCGCCGACCGGGGCCCGAACCCGGGATCTCCTACTTACAGGGCAGACGCTCTATGCGTCTGAGCCACCGAGGACACAGATGAATAGCGCGACTGCAGGGACTTGTCCCTTGCACGCTTCCCGTGAGACCTATATTCCCAACTGTCCATAATCTACATACGTAATGTTCCTAAGAGATACTTTGCCCATCCACTCATTACTTGCGCCCACTTTAGTTCACGATTCCCGTATCTATTAGGAACATTATGGTTGGTTCAAATGGCTCTGAGCACTATGGGACTGAACATCTATGGTCATCAGTCCCCTAGAACTTAGAACTACTTAAACCTAACTAACCTAAGGACAGCACACAACACCCAGTCATCACGAGGCAGAGAAAATCCCTGACCCCGCCGGGAATCGAACCCGGGAACCCGGGCGTGGGAAGCGAGAACGCTACCGCACGACCACGAGCTGCGGACAGGAACATTACGTATGTAGATTGTGGACAGTTGGGAATGTGGATCTCACGGGAAGCGTGCAAGAGATAAGTCCCTGCAGTCGCGCTATTCATCTGTGTCCTCGGTGGCTCAGATGGATAGAGCGTCTGCCATGTAAGCAGGAGATCCCGCGTTCGAGCCCCGGTCGGGGCACACATTTTCAGCTGTCCCCATCAAGGTATGTCAACAACACCTGTCGGCATCTTGAGGGTTTCAATCAATTGTCATTTATTCTAGAGAAGCTGCATCAGTGGTTCAAAAAATGGTTCAAATGGCTCTGAGCACTATGGGACTTAACTGCTGTGGTCATCAGTCCCCTAGAACTTAGAACTACTTAAACGTAACTAACCTAAGGACATCACACACATCCATGCCCGAAGCAGGATTCGAACCTGCGACCGTAGCGGTTATGCGGCTCCAGAATGTAGCGCCTAGAACCGCACGGCCACTCCGGCCGGCTGGTCATCAATGGTATCTGTTCTTTCGAGAACAGTTACTATCTTCATATATTTGTGTAAAACATACTATCGTACATGTCCTGCGAATACGAACGTCCTATATCTAATCGTTGAAGGTGTTCTGTATTTTATGAACATGAGTGATTTCTTTGAGAAAATACGCAAATATCTATTGCTCAGGTCAGTCTGGAACCGCGCAACCAATACAGTCGGAGGTTCGAATCCTTTCTCGGGCATGGATGTGTGTGATGTCCTTAGGGTAGTTAGGTTTAAACAGTTCTAAGTTCTAGGGGACTTACAACCTGAGATGTTAAGTCCCACAGTGCTCAGAGCCATTTGAACTATTTTTATATCTATTGCTCAGGAACTTGCCAATTACAGTTTGCGATGCAGAGTAACAGCGATGAATTTGAGCAGCTATCTGTCTCCGCCAGACGGTATGCTACGCTGTATTTATTTATCTTTTGCTTCTGAAATCCAGTTTTCGATATTAGCTGTTAGCACATGTTCTGCCACGCTATTCGTGGTCTATATTCAGCTTGCTGTGTTGGGACGTTTTTGTTGATGGTTCAGCAGATTATATTATGAATGAGCCTCTCCAGGAGCTTGAACGTGACACTAAAGAGAGCAACAGGGACGTAATTTTTCACTTTGGTTGGATTTTTGTTTGGTTTTAGTATAGGAGCCGTCTTAGTCACCTTGAAGAGTAGTCGCAGATGACCTGTCTCTAAGATGAAACTTCCTGGCAGATTAAAACTGTGTGCCGGACCGAGACTCGAACTCGGGACCTTTGCCTTTCGCGGGCAAGTGCTCTACAATATGAGCTACCCAAGCACGACTCACATCCCGTCCTCACAGGTTTACTTCTGCCAGTACCTCGCCTCGTACCTTCCAAACTTTACACAAGCTCTCCTGCGAACCTTGCAGACCTAGCACTCCTGAAAGAAAGGATATTGCGGAGACATGGCTTAGCCACAGCCAGGAGGATGTTTCCAGAATGAGATTTTCACTCTGTAGCGGAGTGTGCGCTGATACGAAACTTCTGTAAAGTTTGGAAGGTACGAGGCGATGTACAGGCAGAAGTAAAATTGTGAGGACGGGGCGTGAGTCGTGCTTGGGTAGTTCAGATGGTAGAGCACTTGCCCGCGAAAGGCGAAGGTCCCGAGTTCGAGTCTCGGTCCGGCACACAGTTCTAATCTGCCAGGAAGTTTCATATCAGCGCACACTCCACTGCAGAGTGAAAATCTCATTCTGTCTCTAAGATGTTTGAAAAGAAGGGGTTCAATCGTTTGACAGTAGTAGGACTTCAGTGCAACAGAAATCGGTGTAAATACACTGTCCAGTCACTTTGGTGTCAGAAGCGTGGATAACCCTCTTTTGCAGCGTGGATTGCTAGCGAGTGCAGGAAGAGAGGCTGTGAGGTTCTGGAAGGTACGGACTTCTGCCCCGTGATCTGTTGAGGATCCATGGCGGGAATAGCCTGGTCAAGTCGGTCCCATACTCGATTGGGTTTAAATCCGAGGAATGTCGTGGTCAGGGTAGTACAGTAAACTCAAGCCGGTGCTTTTGGAACCTCACACGTACGCTGCGAAGTGTGACACACGCCGTGTTGTCCTGCTGGTGGATGCTGTCGTGCCGAGGGAAAACACACGGCATTTAGGAGTGGACATGGTTCTCAAGGCATTCACGAAGGGATTGCAACGAAAACATCCGCCAGACCATACAGTTTTCTTCTCCGGCCTGGATCCTACCAGCGATTGCTGCATGGCTGTGCACGCTAAAGGCCACCTTTCAGATTGAACATGAAACGTTAACTTCTGAATAAGCCATATATCGCGGCTAAGAGGACGTCCTGTCGTGGTGTGGTGTGCAAATTTCAGGTTTGCTTGCTGATAAACAGCAGTCAGCATGTCTGCTCGAACCAGGTGTTTTCTGGGGAGGCCAATACAGTGCAACGTTAGCTGAACGGTTGTTGAGGAGCCCCCTGGTTCATCTGGCTGGTCAGTTGCTGGACAGCTGCGTCCCCTTCGCGCCCGGCTAGCCGCGCGGTCTAACGTGCTGCTTCCCGAGCGGGAAGGCGTGCCGGTCCCCGGCACGAATCCGCCCGGAGGATCAGTGTCGAGGTCCGGTGTGCCGACCAGCCTGTGGATGATTTTTAAGGCCGTTTTCCATCTACCTTGGCGAATGCGGACTGGTTCCCCTTATTCCACCTCAGTTACGCTATGTCGGAGATTGCTGCGCATACCCTGCCTCCACGTACGCATGCACCATAATTATTCAACCACGCAAGCATTTGGGCTTACACTCGTCTGATATGACTCCTCACAATAACCCTGGGTTCGGTGTGGGGTGGCAGTTGTGTGGGTGGACTGCTGTCGCCTGTTGTAGGGTTGTGAACCACTGAGGGCTACGGTGGGACGAAGCCTCTGTCGTTTCTAGATCCCCGGTTCAATACTCAATACACAATACACTGTCCCCTCCTGTGGATCCTGTCTCCTCTGCAGGGAGAACGGGATCTGCCACTATAGTCCACTTGACTGCAAACTATGTGCCAATGATAGATCTATGAATCCTGTGCAGGGGTCCCTTACCAACAATTTCGACGAGCCATCTTTCACTGAAACTGAAACTGAACCAGTAGGACTCACTTCATCTATTGAGAAACCTGCTTTGTCCTGTATCAAGAGATGAACGTAAAACGGTAGGAGCTTATTAGTCGTCGGCAGTTCAAGCATGCAGTGATTAATGGCACCTCTCAGGGAAATGGCAGCAACAGACAACAGAAGACACCGACTGCATTCAGTATGTATGCCTGGGGGCCTCATTCAACGTGTTGAAGAGGTTGTTCTGGGAGCCATTGAGGGAACAGGGTGAAGCCAGTTGCAGATTTCGGCGCATGTCTGGGCTCCGAGGTCATACTTGGATAATTGCAACGACTGGCGGTGAAAGTTGAGAAAACTAGCCTAGGGCACGTAGTTCAACGCAGCTCACAATTTGCAGCTTTGCCCCCAGAACTGATCAGGCCCGCCAGGCTCAGAGTAAAGTGGACGGATTTAACCAGAGAATTCAAGGGTTGTGCGACAAGCTAGGCTGCAACATCCTGGACTTGGGCCGTAGTGTGGAGAACTGTATGGTCCCCTTAAATGGGTCAGGTGTGCACTATACGTCAGAGGCTGCTACCCAGGTAGCTGGCTGTGTGTGGCGTGCACAAAGGAGCTTTTTGGATCAGACGACCCTCCATCCACTGCAGATAACGTCAACTATTGCAGACGCAGAAGCAGGAAGCATTAGTGCATGATAAGAAGAAATGCTCCCAACAGGCGAGAGTATTAAAGTCCTAGTAATCTGCCGAAGCAATCGCAACAAAGTTTGAAGCGCCTCTGAAAGCAGTGAGGTTCACCTATTACTAGGTGCAGGAGGCTGGTTAAAACCTCAATTTCGCAGTGCTGAAATTTTTGGAGAAAACTTAAGTGTACAGAATATCAAAAGGACAGGCTAATGGGAAATGGAGGTGGTATCTTCGTCGCAGCAGACAAGGAAATCCTCAGATTTGAAGCTGCACATGAGATTGTTTGGGCAAGACTCAGTATCAATGGTGGGCTTCTATCTACCACTACACTCACCTCCAGATGCAATCGAAAACCTTAGAGAGAACCACAGTTCGCTAGGGGATAACTTTCCCAATCACACTGTAATCATAGGTGGAGATTTCAATCACACAACAGTCATGGCAAAATTACAGTTTTGTTAGTAGTGGACGTGACAGCATATTCCGTGAAAGATTGCAAAATGCTTTCTTTGCAAACTAGCTGGAAGAGGTAGTTTGGAACCCCACTCATGATGTAAAGGCATTAGATCTGATGGCAGCAAACAGACTGACGTCTTTGATGTTGTTCGCATCGAAACTGATATTTGTAACCATGTGGCAGTTATAGTAACAATGAATACCAAAGTACTAAGGGCGTCTGAAACAACTTAAAACACTGATGTCTTGACGAAACTAGACAAAGAAGCAGTAGAGTCATATCTGAATGAGGAACTTCAATCTTTTAGCATAGGACAGGAGCACGTAGAGTAAATGCGGCTAAAGTTTCAATGGCTAATTAACCATACCTTGGACAGATATGTGTCTAGTAGAACAGTTTATAATTGGAGGGCCCCTCCATCGTAAATAAACTTCTAAAGAAGCAGAGCCTGCTGCATAACTGGCGTAAAACAAATCGTAACGCTGTATATGGAGTGGATGGGTGACCATCCAGGCCGCCATTCGCTGTTGCCATCTTTCGGGGTGCACTCAGCCTCGTGATGCCAATTAAAGAGCTACTCGACCGAATAGTAGCGGCTTCGATCGAGAATACCATCATAACGACCGGGAAGCGGTGTGCTGACTCCAGGGCCCTTCTATCCGCATCCTCCACTGAGGATGACACGGCAGTCGGATGGTCCCGGTCGGCCACTCGTGGCCTGAAGACGGAGTGCTGACTGTATATGGAGTGAGGTGCTGAATGAAATACTCGTACGTTTGGCTGTCGAGAGAGCAAAGCGTGAAGGTTTCAATGACTGCCGTCGCAGCATATTGTTAAATGATCTGTCACAAAGAGGCTTTACTCTTTGGTATCGATGTGTCCCCTGTTTATTATTCCTGCCATCTGCGCGGTGAAAGTACGCTGCCACATCACACATTCCTCCTTCGGCCGCCACAGTTTATAATTTTGCATTGTCCTTCGATGCCCGTATGAATATCAAATCGTGACCAAGTTCCATTACTAGTTCGAGGAGCGTCCTTTTTTTGTTTTGTTTTGTTAGACTGATATGAGCGAAACCACACGAAATATTACCAACCTCTCCATGTGTACTTCTTTACGCAATATAAGGTCTACATGAGAAGGGTCGTTGATTTTGTTAGACTACAGCGTGAATAGCCGCAAGTATAAAGTTACACAATCATCATTACATCATCAGACACCAGTCTTTATTATTCAATCAATTTCACGCACGGAAGTACAAACCTATGTTACAGTTTTTTTGGCAAAAGGCAGGTTATGACATTGACATACCAATATCATATTTCGAAAATGTATACACTCTGTCGTTTGATATTAGACCACTTGAATGCAGAAGTCATGCTGAATGTGAAAAGTGGCTTTAATCAGATGTGCACACTGTTCTGTTACAGCTTGTTTTGGTCATTTCATTCAAGTCACACACCTGTACATAGAGCACTGAATAGCTGCGAAACCGTATCAGGGCAGCAGAAAGAGTTTGTTGTTCAGACAGCGTAATTATTTTTTAAGACAAGGGAAATCTAACAATATCTGGGTATTTTTGATTGTACTACACTGGTATCCAAAACTGCAGCAACAAACAGATACTTCCCCGTACTGTGTCTAATCCACAATATAATCATTCTAATTCAGAATGAGATTTTCACTCTGCAGCGGAGTGTGCGCTGATATGAAACTTCCTGGCAGATTAAAACTGTGTGCCGGACCGAGACTCGAAGTCGGGACCTTTGCCTTTCGTGGGGAAGTGCTCTACCAACTCATTTTGTTCGATTCTGTTCGTTGCATTTGCTCGGGGCGGACGTCGTAAGACATCCGTTTAAGTTCATTGCTGATCTATTAACTCAGTTTTTTTATTACAGAGGGAGCTAACCCTCTGACCGAACACGCTGAGCTACCGTGCTGGCGCCGACTGAGCTACCCAAGCACGACTCACGCCCCGTCCTCACAGCTTCAATTCTGCCAGTACCTCGTCTCCTACTTTCATTTACAGAACTAGCACTCCCGGAAGAAAGGATATTGCGGAGACATGGCTTAGCTACAGCCTAGGGGATGTTCCCAGAATGAGATTTTCACTCTGCAGAGGAGTGTGCGCTGATATGAAACTTCCTGACAGATTAAAACTGTGTGCCGGACCGAGACTCGAACTCGTGACCTTTGGTAGGAGACGAGGTACTGGCGGAATTAAAGTTGTGGGGACGGGGCGTGAGTCGTGCTTGGGTAGCTCAGTTGGTAGAGCACTTGCCCGCGAAAGGCAAAGGTCCCGAGTTCGATTCTCGGTCCGGCACACAGTTTTAAACTGCCAGGAAGTTTCATATCAGCGCACACTCCGCTGCAGAGTGAAAATCTCATTCTGGAAACATCCCCCAGGCTGTAGCTAAGCCATGTCTCAAATGGCTCTGAGCACTATGGGACTTAACATCTATGGTCATCAGTCCCCTATAACTTAGAACTACTTAAACCTAAGTAACCTAAGGACATCACACAACACCCAGCCATCACGAGGCAGAGAAAATCCCTGACCCCGCCGGGAATCGAACCCGGGAACCCGGGCGTGAGAAGCGAGAACGCTACCGCACGACCACGAGATGCGGGCAAGCCATGTCTCCACAGTATCCTTTCTTTCAGGAGTGCTAGTTCTGCATGGTTCGCAGGAGAGCTTGTGTCAAGTTTGGAAGGTGGGAGACGAGGTACTGGCAGAAGTAAAGCTGTGAGGACGGGGCGTGAGTCGTGCTTGGGTAGCTCAGTTGGTAGAGCACTTGCCTGCGAAAGGCAAAGGTTCCGAGTTCGAGTCTCGGTCCGTCACACAATTTTAATCTGCCAGGAAGTTTCAAATCATTCTGATTGTCAGCCAGATGTCCGTACTGTCGTATTCTGCACGGAAGATGGCATTCCAATCGGACAACAATGCCAACGATGGCGTCGTGCACCCATGTAACGGGGTACTGTTCGCCGGGTAGCCCCAAATCCACAATGTATGTATACACAGTCACAGTCGGTGCAGTATGGCACAGAGAAGATGCCTACCAGACTCTCAGTGGAGGGTCATGGGAAGAATGGAAGCAGGACAGTCGCAAACTGATTTGGCCCGATTGCTTAATGCGAATTATTCTGTTGTTCCTCGGATGTGACGACTGTTTATAGAGACCGAAACTGTACCCTGAAAACCAGGGTGGGGCCGACCACATGAGGCATCAGAAAGAGAGGACCGTCATGTACTTGTAAGGGCACGACGATACCGCCTTAGTACTGCACGGCAACTGTCATGTGAGCTTGCAGCATCCACTGGACGTGTTGTATCGGGGCAAACGGTGTACAGAAGGCTTCGGCAGAGTGGCCTTTATCAGAGACCTGCTGTATATCCACCTCTGATGCGTCTTCACAGAAGGGAACGCCTAGAGTGGAGTCCTCAACATGCCACATGGACGGTCCAACACTGGGCCAATGTTTTCACAGATGAGTCCCAATTTAATATGGAGAGTGATTCTCGATGGATTCGCATCTTGAGGGAACATGGAAAGCGATTTCGGGATCCTGACATTGTGGAAAGCGATATCGAGGAGCATCCCTAATTGTATGGGCAGGGATTGTGTTTACTGCACGAACCCCTCTTCTTGAAATGAGACGTGTGAACCGGCAGGATTTAACTGCTGTCAGGTACCATGAGGAGATCTTGGGATCACACGCGCGGTTCTTGCGAGATCCTGTGGTCCCAGACATCGTACTGAAGGACGATAATGCTCGACCTCATAGAGCACAGGTGGTTGATGTATTCTACATCTACATGATTACTCTGCAATTCACATTTAAGTGCTTGGCAAAGGCTTCATAGAACCACAATCACACTATCTCTCTACCATTCCACTTCCGAACAGCGCGCGGGAAAAACAAACACCTAAACCTTTCTGTTCGAGCTCTGATTTCTCTTATTTTATTTTGATGATAATTTCTCCCTACATAGGTTGGTGTCAACAAAATATTTTCGCATTCGAAAGAGAAAGTTGGTGACTGAAATTTCGTAAATAGACCTCGCCGTGACGAAAAACGTTGCTTTAATGACTTCCATCCCAACTCGCGTATCATATCTCCCACACTCTCTCCCCTACTACGTGATAACACAAAACGAGCTGCCATTTTTTGCACCCTTTCGATGTCCTCCATCAATCCCACCTGGTAAGGATCCCACACCGCGCAGCAATATTCTAACAGAGGACGAACGAGTGTAGTGTAATCTGTCTCTTTAGTGGACTTGTTGCATCTTCTGAGTGTCCTGCCAATGAGACGCAACCTTTGGCTCGCCTTCCCCACAATATTATCTATGTGGTCTTTCCAACTGAAGTTGTTCGTGATTTTAACGCCCAGGTACTTAGTTGTTTGACAGCCTTGAGAATTGTACTATTTATCGAGTAATCGAATTCCAACGGATTTCTTTTGGAACTCATGTTGATCACCTCACACTTTTCGTTATTTAGCGTCAACTGCCACCTGCCACACCATGCAGCAATCTTTTCTAAATCGCTTTGCAACTGATACTGGTCTTCGGATGACCTTACTAGACGGTAAATTACAGCATCATCTGTGAACAACCTAAGAGAACTGCTCAGATTGTCACCCAGGTCATTTATATAGATCAGGAGCAGCAGAGGTCCCAGGACGCTTCCCTGGGGAACACCTGACATCACTCCAGTTTTACTCGATGATTTGCCGTCTATTACTACGAACTGCGAGCTTCCTGACACGAAATCACGAATCCAGTCACACAACTGAGACGATATCCCATAGGCCCGCAGCTTGATGAGAAGTCGCTTGTGAGCAAACGGAGGACACTGCACGCGTGGCTCTCCCGCTTTGGATCCCATAGGGCATGTCTGGCATGAACTAGGAAGACGGGTTGCATCACGTCAGTGTCCACCAACCACTCTCCGAGATTTGCGAGCGGCCTAGCAGGACGAGTGGGCGTTAATGCCTCAGCATGAGATTGATGACTACATTTACACCATGCCCCGCCGTTTGTTAGGCCTGTATTGTTGCTACAGGTTGGCACACCCCATACTGAGCGCAATAATCAGTTGTCGGAATGTGTCTGCAACACAGTTAAGTTCGAAAAAACGAAGAACATTTTTGTCTTCCGTTGTGTATGTTGCAGTTGTTCGCGTATTGTAATCATTGTATTGTTTCTACTTTATTGTCACCGTTTTGTGGCAAAACAAACGCGGTATTGCAAAAATTTGCGTTTGTTGCTTTAATTTTCGACACCAGTGTATATCGATATTTTGTCTCTTCGCGTTACCAGTGCTTCTGTCTTAGACCTTGAACAGGTGATCATACAAATGCCTATCGAGGTAACACACCCGTAGTTTTGCATGCTAACGGCTCGTACCACTGTTTTTGGGATGAGCGATTTGTATTCTAAGCACGTTTTCGTGATGTTCTCAGCCTTCGGGGTTACGCGCTTGCCTTGTGTTATGCCAATAAAGCAGAAACGAATGGCGACAGTTAAGTTAGCGGCGGTAGCTGCCGCGCACGCAGCGGTGTGACTACAGCGAGCGAAACAGAGGCCACACCCGAACTCGTTCTGTCTTCTGTTTGCCTGATGCTGTGGTTTCTCCCCTGTAAACAAGTTGTCATCAGGCACGACGTCTGTACTAGGACTGTTGGTATTTTTAAATATATCGAGAATACGATATATCGATATTTAAAAGAAAAAACGTCACTGTCGGTCGTCGATACATCTAGAAACTGGCTCTGAGCACTATGGGACTTAACTACTGTGGTCAACAGTCCCCTAGAACTTAGAACTACTTAAACCTAACTAACGTAAGGACATCACACAGATCCATGCCCGAGGCAGGATTCGAACCTGCGACCGTAGCGCCGGCCGGAGTGGCCAAGCGGTTAAAGGCGCTACAGTCTGGAACCGCGCGACTGCTGCGGTCGCAGGTTCGAATCCTGCCTCGGGCATGGATGTGTGTGATGTCCTTAGGTTAGTTAGGTTTAAGTAGTTCTAACTTCTAGGGGACTGATGACCTTAGAAGTTAAGTCCCATAGTGCTCAGAGCCATTTTTGCGACCGTAGCAGTCGCGCGGTTCCGGACTGCGCGCCTATCTTAAAACTATATCGATCTACCGGTCTGTAAAAATATCTGACGTACATTGTAAATCTGTATATTTAACTATTGATTTACACTGAAGAGCCAAAGAAACTAGTAGACCTGGCTAATATCCTGCAGGGCCCCCTCGAACACGCAGAACTGCCGCAACACGACGTAGAATGGACTCAGTAATGTCTGAAGTAGTGCTGGAAGCAACCATGAATCCTGCAGGGCTGTCCATGAATCCGTAAGAGTACGTGGAGAGGAGATCTCTTCTGAACAGCACGTTGGAACGCATTCCAGATATGCTCAATAATGTTCCTGTCTGGGGCGTTTGGTGGCCAGAGGAAGTGTCTAAACTCAGAAGAATGTTCCTGGAGCCACTCTGTAGCAATTCTGGACGTGTGGGGTGTCGCATTGTCCTGCTGGAATGCCCAAATGCATCGGATTTCACAATGGACATGAATAGATGCAGGTGATCAGACGGGATGCTTACATACGTGTCTCCTGTTAAAGTCGTATCTAAACGTATCAGGCGTCCCATATCACTCCAACTGCACACGCCCCACACCATTACCAGCTTCCATCAGCTTGAACAGTCCCCTGATGACATGCAGGGTCCATGAATTCATGAGATTCTCTCCATACCCGTACACGTCCATCCGATTGATATAATTTGAAACGACACTCGCGTCGCCAGGCAACGTGTTTCCAATCATCAACGGTCCAATGTCGGCGTTGACGGGCCCAGGCGAGGCGCAAAGCTTTGTATCTTGCAGTCATCAAGTACCCATTATGAAACTTCCTGACAGATTCAAACTGTGAGCCGGACCGAGACTGGAACTCGGGACCTGTGGTAGGAGACGAGGTACTGGCAGAATTGAAGCTGCGAGCAGGGGTCGTGAGTCGTGCTTGGATAACTCAGGTGGTAGAGGACCTGCCTGCGAAAGCCAAAGGTCTCGAGTTCGAGTCTCGGTCCGGCACACAGTTTTAATCTGTCAGGAAGTTTCATATCAGCGCACACTCCGCTGCAGAGTGAAAATCTCATTCTGTACACTCATTATGTTTCGTTGAATGGCTCGCACGCTGACAGTTGTTTAGGACCCAGCATTGAAATCTGCCGCAATTTACGGAAGTGTTTCACTCCCGTCACGTAGAACGATTCTCTTCTGCCTTCGTTGGTCCCGTTCTTCCAGTATCTGTTTCCGGCCACAGCGACGTCGGAGGTTTGATGTTTTACTGGATTCCTCATATTCACGGTACACTCGTGAAACGGACGTACGGGAAATCCCCACTTCATCGCTACCTCGGAGATGCTGTCTCCCATCGGTCGTGCGCCGACTATAACACCCACTGTGGCAGCAGTAACCGAACTAACAACTGTTCCAGACACATGTTGTCTTATATAGGCGTTTCCGACTGCAGTGGCGTGTTCTGCCTTTTTACATATCTCTGCATTTGAATATGCATGCCTATACCAGTTTCATTGGCGCTTCAGTGTATACATCAAAAAGAATGGTTGATAAGTTACGTACTCATCTAAGTTTTATCTTCAACAGAATTTACTCACTTCTTTTAATTCCTGTGAGTATGCCAAAATTAGTGTTTTTATAGTTTACTCATAACCAAAATTAGGTGCGATGGATAGCTATTTTTCTAATATTTGTCGTAATTTTATCCGATGTAGCCTGTGAAGCTCCTTATGAAAGTACATAAAAGCGAGATGTTTTTCTAAATTCTTTACTCTTCTTCGATCTGGTATTTCTGTAATGGTGAAAACATTACTCATGCCCAGTCTCCCGGAACCACTTTGCTTGGCAACCCGGTATTTTGTTCAGTAAACGACAGAGCGGTACTCTGTCGAATCGCTTTCAATGGACCGCGCACTGTTACAAGTCTCCTTCTCCATTGTCTACTGTCCCTGCTATCGTCCACCATCCGTCCACACCTATCTCTGACTGTCGCAGGTCTTCACGGAGGCCATTCCTGCGCGTCTTCCTTGGCCCTCCCAGCGGTCTCCGATCTGTGACGATGAAACCCTGGAACTTCCATGGCCACCAGTTGAGTCACTTGTCCAGCGCACTATAGTCACTTGCCTCTTAATGACTCCTGCCGTATTGGCATCTCGGTACAGATCGTCTAGCTCATGACTGTGTCCGATCCTCCATTCAACCGTGTTGGAGTCCGACATTGTACCAAAGATCTTCCGCGACAGTTTTGTCCCAGATAAGTGAAATTTATGAATGGCTTGATTTCGGATGCTCCACGTCTGACAACAGTATTTTTATATAGCCGAATCCTGAACCAACTCAAGAGGCCCTTGGACCGAATCCCTTATGTTGAGCTGTAAAACAATCAGTTTCCTGCCTGTAACCCGCCGTTGATCTCTACTTCATATGATGAGTTCTCCGCGAAAAATGCTCCCAGGTGTTAAATTCCCGTATTGTCTTGTGGGACCAGTCTCTCACCCGCAGTGAATGTAGTAGTTCAGTCTCCTGACCTTGCTGACGACTCGTAACGAGGTACTCCGTCTTGACTTCGATTATGAGTGGGCCGAAGTTGCTGGCGGCCATCTCCATTACCCTAGCCATTCTTCTTCAGTGCTCCGCGTAGTCAACACATGCGAGAGTCCTCCCGTCTACTTGGAGTCCTTCTAAGTTTTCTTTAAAAGTCACAGGTATGTTCTTTCCAAGGGCGAAATAGTACAGGCTAGTAGATAAACCATATCCTTGCCTGAGACCAGTCACAATATCGGAGTCATCTGGTTATCAGTTTTCCATCTTCGCCGCGCGGGATTAACCGAGCCGTCTGTGGCGCTGCAGTCATGGACTGTGCGGCTGGTCCCGGCGGAGGTTCGAGTCCTCCCTCGGGCATGGTGGTGTGTGTTTGTCCTTAGGATAATTTAGGTCAAGTAGTGTGTAACCTTAGGGACTGAAGTCCCATAAGATTTCACACACATTTGAACATTTTTTCCATCTTCACCTAACCGAGTGTTTCAGGTAGACCGATCCTTACCACGTTTGTGAGTTTCTGTACCGAATATCTTACGGAAATCGAGGTACACAGCATGAAGTTGGAGCCTTTCTGTACAGCACTGTTGGTTGGTTGTTGTTGTGGTCTTCAGTCTAGAGACTGGTTTGATGCAGCTCTCCATGCTACTCTATCCTGCGCAAGGTTCTTCATCTCCCAGTACCTACTGCAACCTACATCCTTCTGATTCTGTTTAGTGTATTCATTTCTTGGTCTCCCTCTACGATTTTTACCTTCCACGCTGCCCTCCAATACTAAATTGGTGATCTCTTGATGCCTCAGGATATGTCCTACAAACCGATCCCTTGTTCTGGTCAAGTTGTGCCACAAATTTCTCTTCTTCCCAATTCTGTTCACTACTTCCCCATTAGTTACGTGTGCTACCCATCTAATCTTCAGCATTCTTCTGTAGCACCACATTTCGAAAGCTCCTATTCTCTTCTTGTCCAAACTACTTGTCGTCCATATTTCACTTCCATACATGGCTACACTCCATACAAATACTTTCAGAAACGACTTCCTAACACTTACATCTATACTTGATGTTAACAAATTTCTCTTCCTCAGAAACGCCTTCCTTGCCACTGCCAGTCTACATTTTATATCCTCTCTACTTCGACCATCATTAGTTATTTTGCTGCCCGAATAGCAAAACTCTTTTACTACTTTAAGCGTCTCATTTCCTAATATAATTCCCTCAGCATCACACGATTCAATTCGACTGCATTCCATTATCCTCGTTTTGCTTTTGTTGATGTTCATCTTATATCCTCCTTTCAAGACACTGTCCATTCCGTTCAGCTGCTCTTCCAGGTCCTTTGCTGTCTCTGATAGAATTACAATGTCATCGGCGAACCTTAAAGTTTCTATTTCTTCTCCATTGATTTTAATTCCTACTCCGAATTTCTCTTTTCTTTCCTTTACTGCTTGCTCAATATACAGATTGAATAGCATTGGGGAGAGGCTACAACCCTGTTTGACCCCCCCGTCCTCCCAACCACCGCCTCCCTTTCACGCCCCTCGACCCTCACAACTGCCATCTGGTTTCTGTACAAATTGTAAATAGCCTTTCGCTCCCTGTATTTCACCCCTGCCACCTTCAGCACTATTTACGTGGCGTTTTGCTTGTACTCTGCGCACATTTGTTTTCGCTCCAGTTCCACGTTCGTCACACGCCGCGTTCACTGCGTAGCGGATTTAGTGCAGAGGGCAGTCTACACTGAGATGACAAAAGCCAAGGCACAGCGGTATAATGGCGGTGGAATCGCATACATAAGGTATAAAAGAGCAGTGCATTGGCGGAGCTGTCATTTATACTCGGGTGATTCGAGTGAAAAGCTTTCCGAAGTGAGTATGGCCGCACAACAAGAATTAACAAACTTTGAACGCGGACGTTGATAGAAGATATAGAGAAGATCCAACGGAGAGCAGCGCGCTTCGTTACAGGATCATTTAGTAATCGCGAAAGCGTTACGGAGATGATAGATAAACTCCAGTGGAAGACTCTGCAGGAGAGACGCTCAGTAGCTCGGTACGGGCTTTTGTCAAAGTTTCGAGAACATACCTTCACCGAAGAGTCAAGCAGTATATTGCTCCCTCCTACGTATATCTCGCGAAGAGACCATGAGGATAAAATCAGAGAGATTAGAGCCCACACAGAGGCATACCGACAATCCTTCTTTCCACGAACAATACGAGACTGGAATAGAAGGGAGAACCGATAGAGGTACTCAAGGTACCCTCCGCCACACACCGTCAGGTGGCTTGCGGAGTATGGATGTAGATGTAGATGAAAGGTACTCAGTCATACATTGCATTTCGGAAATCGTTAGGGAATTCAATATTCCTTGATCCACAGTGTCAAAAGTGTCCCTAGAATACCACATTTCCGGCATTACCTCTCAGCACAGGCAATGCTCTTGGGCTTCACTTAACGACCGCGAGCAGCAACGTTTGAGTAGAATTGTCAGTGCTAACAGACCAAGCAACACAGCATGAAATAATCGCAGAAATCTAGGTGCTATGTACGACGTACGTATTCGGTAGGACAGTGCGGCGAAATTTGGCGTTCCTAGGATACGATAGCAGACGACCGACGCGACTGGAACAGCACGACATCGCATGTAGCGCCTCTCCTGGGGTCGTGACCATATCGGTTGGGTCCTAGACGACTGGAAAACCATCGCCATGTCAGATGAGTCTCGATTTCAGTTACTAAGAAATGGTGGTAGGGTTCCACTGTGGCGCACACCACACGAAGGCACGGACCCAAGTTGTCACCAAGGCAGCATGCAAGCTACTGGTCGCTGTATAATGGTATGGGTCGTGTTTACTGGAATCTACATCTACATACGAGGGTTGTTTTTTAAGTAAGGGCCGTTCGCGCGTATAGCCCCGTAGTTCGCGCGGGCGCCGCTACAAGCCACCGCGCCACTTGCCGGCATTCTTCCCGTTCACACTGACGCAAGTTGCAGCTCTGTAGCTGCCGTGTACGCATCGCTGTGCTACTTTATAATGTTTACGATTATTGAATCGCCCGCCGCGTGTGAGATACGGTCAGTGATACGTTTTTTGACCGAGAGAAGCCTATCAGCTGCAGAAATTCATCGTCAGTTAACAGAAGTTTATGGCTCGAATGCAATGAGTGAAGGTAAAGTGCGTCAGTGGGTTAGAGAGTTTAAAAATGGCCGTCAAAACGTCCATGACGAAGAGCGCTCAGGCCGGCTCTCTGTGATCACTGATGATTTGGTGGTTGCAGTCGAAACAAAGATTCGTGAGGACAGAAGATTCACAATTTCCACTCTTTCTTTGGAATTTCCACAAGTTTCAAGATCGGTTTTGTACAAAATTGTGTCTGAAAACCCAAACTTTAAGAAACTGTGTTCTCGGTGGGTACCCAGACTCCTCACAGAGGACCACAAAGGGAAGAGATTTGCCACTTCATTGGACTTTTTGATTCGTTACGAGGAAGAAGGGGATGACATGTCGAGTCAAATTGTCACTGGATATGAAACATGGGTATCCCATATCACTCCCGAAAGCAAGCGACAATCGATGGAATGGCGACACCCAACCTCACCCGTCAAGGTCAAAGCCAAACAGACGCTGTCAAAGCGCAAGATTATGGCAACTGTGTTCTGGGACCAGTGCGGTGTTTTGCTAGTGGACTTTATGCCACGAGGACGACAATCAACTCAGATGCCTACTGTGCAACTCTAAAGAAGCTCCGCAGAGCAACTCAAAACAAAAGGAGCGGCATGCTGACACAAGGAGTTTTGCTCCTGCACGATAACGGTAGGCCTCACACCTCTCAAAAGACTCGGGATTTGATTGATTCTTTTGGCTGGGAAGTTTTGGACCATGCACCATACAGCCCCGACCCTGCTCCTAGCGATTTTCACCTTTTCCGGTACCTGAAACACCATCTTGGCGGGCAGCGCTTCAATGACGACGATGAAGTGAAAGCAGCCGTGAACTCTTGGCTGTTGGAGCAGGCGGCCGAATTCTTTGAAGAGGGAATTAAAAACTTAGCTTTACGGTATGACAAGTGCTTAAATAAACAAGGCAACTATGTAGAAAAATAGGTAAAAGTGCGTAGAATCAGAAAATAAAAGTTTTTTTACAAAAGTATTTGTATCTTTTCTAAGAAATAAAAACGGCCCTTACTTAAAAAAACAACCCTCGTAGATACTCCGCAAATCACATTTAAGTGCCTGGTAGAAGGTTCATCGAACCACCTTCACAATTCTCTGTTATTCCGATCTCTTACAGCGCGCGGAAAGAACGAACACACGTATCTTTCCGTGCGAGGTCTGATTTCCCTTATTTTATCGTTTCTCCCTATATAGCTCGGTGCCGACAAAATGTTTTCGCATTCGTAGGAGAAAGTTGGTGATTGGAATTTCGTAAGAAGGTTCCGTTGCAACGAAAAACGCCTTTCTTTTAATGATGTCCAGCCCAAATCCTGTATCATTTCTGTGATACTGTCTACCATATTTCGTCATAATACAAAACGTGATGCCCTTCTTTGAACTTTTTCGATGCACTCCGTCAGCTCAATCTGGTAAGGATCCCACGCCGCGCATCAGTATCCTAAAAGAGGACAGAGCCCTGTATGTTCGACTACTTGCGAACCATTTGCATCCATTCATCGACGTAATGTTCCCAAAAAACGCTGGAATTTTTACGGATGACAACGCGCCGTGTGGCCGGGCCACCTTTGTTCACGACTGGTTTGAAGAACATCGAGTACAGTTCGAGTGAATTATTTGACCACCCCGATCTCCCGAGATGAATCCCATCGAACATTTGTAGTGCATAATCGAGAGGTCTGAACCGGCGGCACTTCCCCAATTATGAACGCTATAGAGGCTCAGTATTTCTGTAGGGGGCATCCAAAGACTTCTTTAGTCCACGACACGTCGAGGAGAGTTGAGCAGAGAAGAGCAGTTGAACGGCATGGACAGTGTCTTGAAAGGAGGGTATAAGATGAACATCAACAAAAGCAAACCGAGGATCATGGAATGTAGCCGAATTAAATCGGGTGATGCTGAGGGAATTATATTAGGAAATGAGACACTTAAAGTAGTAAAGGAGTTTTGCTATTTGGGGGGCAAAATAACTGATGATGGTCGAAGTAGAGGGGAGATAAAATGTACACTGGCAATAGCAAGGAAAGCGTTTCTGAAGAAGAGAAATTTGTTAACATCGAGTATAGATTTAAGTGTCAGGAAGTCGTTTCTGAAAGTATTTGTGTGGAGTGTAGCTATGGATGGAAGTGAAACGTGGACGATAAGTAGTTTGGACAAGAAGAGAATAGATGCTTTCGAAATGTGGTGCTACAGAAGAATGCTGAAGATTATATTGGTAGATCACATAACTAATGAGGAGGTATTGAATAGAATTCGGGAGAAGAGGAGTTTGTGGCACAACTTGACTAGAAGATGGGATCGGTTGGTAGGACATGTCCTGAGGCATCAAGAGATCACCAATTTGGTACTGGAGGGCAGCGTGGAGGGTACAAATCGTAGAGGGAGACCGAGAGATGAATACACTAAGCAGATTCAGAAGGATGTAGGTTGCAGTAAGTACTGGGAGATGAAGAAGCTTGCACAGGATAGAGTAGCATGGAGAGCTGCATCAAACCAGTCTCAGGACTGAAGACCACAACAACAACGTCGAGGTGCTTCACTGCGGCAGGCGACAGGAATTTCGACACAATATTGGGAGGTATCCGAAGACTTTTGTCCCTCAGCGCGTGTTGTCAACACCCCCCTCCCGCCCTCACTGTTGGATGACCGGTGCGCCCGGTCGCACAGTGGCTCACGAGGCGGAGCTGCCTAGCGAGCGCCGCTTCCGGCGAGAAATGCGGGCATCCGGAATCGAAGGCGCGACCGGCCCGGCGTGAGCCCCGCGGCTTTTTCCGCAGCGCCGACTGGTTTTCCCGCATTGCGGCTGGAAACGCTGCGGTGACCTACTGGAACACATGCCGTGATCGCAGGGACGAAACGGACGCCGCAGGAGCAAGTGGAGAACTTATTCTGAGAGGGGACGACACATCGCGACGGCCTCAGCGATCGCAGAGTCCAGCTGCGCTGCGTCTCGTACCAGCTGATTTCACCTGAACTCCAAACTAATACAATGCACAACGATCCCTTACAACATACGACAAAGCCGGGAATAAAGCAGGCATCAGGGAAGTACAGAACTTTCCCTTAATTCTGTTTAACGATCACAAGCAAATTATCGTCAGTCGATTTCGGTCTATAATGACCATTTGCAAACTCCCATAAAACTGATGAAGCCTTATACACTACGTAATCAAAAGTATCCGGACTCCTGGCTCAAAATGACTTAAAAGTCCGTGGCGCCCTCTATCGGTAATGCTAAGCCATACGTTCAATCAGGTGCTTGAAGGTTTCTTGGGGAATGCCAGCCAATTCTCCACGGAGTGCTGTACTGAGGTATCGATGTCGGTCGGTGAGGCCTGGCACGTTGTCGGCGTTCCAAAACATCCCAAAGGTGTTCTATGGGATTCATGTCAGGACTCTGTGCAGGCCAGTACATTACAGGGACGTTATTGTCGTGTAACCACTTCGCCACAGGCCGTGCGTTATGAACAGGTGCCCAGTCGTGTTGAATCGCCATCCCCAAATTGCTCTTCAACAGTGGGAAGTAAGAAGGTGCTTAAAACATCAATGTAGGCCTGTGCTGTAATAGTGCGACGCAAAACAACAAGGGGTGCAAGCCCCCTCCATCAAAAGCACGACCACACCATAACACCACCGCCTCCGAATCTTACTGTTAGCGCCGGCCGAAGTGGCCGTGCGGTTAAAGGCGCTGCAGTCTGGAACCGCAAGACCGCTACGGTCGCAGGTTCGAATCCTGCCGCGGGCATGGATGTTTGTGATGTCCTTAGGTTAGTTAGGTTTAACTAGTTCTAAGTTCTAGGGGACTAATGACCTCAGCAGTTGAGTCCCATAGTGCTCAGAGCCATTTTTTTTCTTACTGTTAGTACTACACACGCTGGCAGATGACGTTTACCGGACATTCGCCATACCCACACCCTGCCATTGGATCGCCACATTGTGTACAGTCATTCGTCACTCCACATAACGTTTTTCCACTGTTCAATCGTCCAATTTTTACGCTCCTTACACCAAGCGAGGCATCGTTTGGCATTATCGGAGTGATGTGTGGCTTATGAGCAGCCGCTCGATCATTAAATCCAAGTTTTCTCACCTACCACCTAACTCTCATAGTACTTGCAGCGGATCCTTATACAGACTGGAAGTCCTGTGTGGTAATCTGGATAGACTGTCGGCCGTCTCTCTGTCAACAGACGAGTTCGGCCTGTACGCTTTTGTGCTGTATGCGTCCCTTCACGTTTCCTCTTCACTATCACATCGGAAAGAATGGACCTATGGATGTTTAGGAGTGTGGAAATCTCCTCTACAGACGTATGACATAAGTCCGAATTCCGTGAGTTCCGCGGAGCGCCCCATTCCGCTCTAAAAATGGTTCATATGGTTTTGAACACTATGGGACAACATCTGAGATCATCAGTCCCTTAGAGTTAGAACTAGTTAAACCTCACTAACCTAAGGAAAGCACACACAACCATGCCCGAGGCAGGATTCGACCCTGCGACCGCAGCAGCAGCGCGGTTCCGGACTGAAGCGCCTAGAACCGCTCGGCCACAACTGCCGGCCATTCTGCTCTCTCTTACAATGTGTAATGACTACTGAGGTCGCTGATGTGGAGTACCTGCCAGTAGGTGACAACACAATGGGCCTAACATGGGAAACGTATGTTTTTGGGGGTGTCCGGATACTTTTGATCACATAGTGTATTATCATGAAATGATTAAGCCAAAGTTGCAGCGTCGTAAGATACGCGGTCAGGTCACTTTAGTGTGCCCAACACGTATGTACGACTTCGCCGAACTAGGTGGCGCAATGGCTATCACACCGGACTCGCATCCGGGAGGACGGTGGTTGAAACCCGCCTCCGGCAACCCGTGATTTCCCTAAATCGCTTCAGGAAAAGGCCGGGATGGTTCCTACGGAAGGGCACGGCCGACATACTTCCCCATCCTTCCCTAATCCGATGGGACCGATATCCTCGCTGTCTGGTCCCCTCCGCGGAATCAACCATCCAACCTTTGTACGACGTCGACGTGCAATAACCACTCACAGACGGCAGGTGGCAGCATCGGCAGTGGACGGCGTATAAATTGTGTCGGGGTACACGAAAACAATGCAGTCGTTGTCGTAGTGTTGCAACGGAGCGATATATCTAACGTCCAAAAGGGCGTGATCATTGGCTTTCGGGCCAAGCGCGGAAGCATTTGTGGAACGGCTTTGTAAACGGTTTGGGCACCGTCGTGGTTAATGAATACTGCGCATGGCAAAATGGTGCAATCTAAAACTGGGGCTCAGAGGACCAAGATGAATGAGGGCTGCGAAGACGTGTAAGAGTGAACAAGCGTGCAACTCTTGGGCAACTGAGCATCCAGACGAACGAAGGGGTTACCAACAGTTACTGTCCAACGCCGTTCAGCGAAAGTTGCTGCGTACAGACCTCCGCACCTATGCTGACTGCTGTTCGTCGACAACGACGGCTGGGTGTTCACTAGAGGCGACAGGTAGCCTTCTCAGATGAATCATGTTTTATGCTCAATCGCACTGATGGCCGTTGGCGGGTTTGGCGTGGAATGTCTGAAAACAGAAACCCTGAAACAAATGTTGGAAGGGTGCAGGCCGGGGCAATGCCCTGGACGATCTCGTCATTCTGGAAGGGACAATGCTTGAACACAGCGACGCATCTATTTTTGGGAACCAAGTCTACTCCTTTAAGCAGTTTGTTTTTCGTCAGCAAGATGACATCTACCAGCACGCCAAAGCAACGTGTGGTTCGAAGAGCACCTAGTTGACTCAACTGTACTCTCGTGGCCATCCATCTCCCCGGATTTAAATCCAATCGAAACTCCGTGGGACCACCTGCATGGGCTGGTACAGCCATGGATCATCAACCGAGAAACATAGCGGAGCTTTGTAACCTCCCCCTCACTTATCGACCTTAATGACAGTGAAAAATTAAAATCGCGTGTACCTAATGGAAATTTGGGAAAAGCAATTGTCACCGAAGTCAATTTGTCGGTAAAGAGGGAGGAAGGGGTTACATCTAAATGAAAGGAAAAATGCAAATGAAACTGGTGTAAATTAATTTTGAAAAGGGGTAAAGTTAATAAAGAAAGCAAATGTGCGGCCGTTACATTAACAATTAACTAGCGGTAATTAGATATTTGAGATTTGGGGGAATTTACGGTCGCCAGTCCTAAGGACAATTACTATAGTAACTGAAAAAAGAAAGGTTATTACACATATAATTAGCACTAGAAGCGTGGCAACTGAAGGTTGACACGTGTAGTGTGAAAACTGAAAGTTTGTCAGAAGTAATAAATTTCGCTACACTCTGACTTAATTTAGCAAAAGAATTATTAAAACCGGAAAATCGAAAGTTAATTTAGTGACTGGAGTTAATAGTGAGCTCTCTTTCTGAAGCACATCGAAATTCAGTAAAATACGGTTAGTCTTGGACTGCCTCAACAATCATTTCAATAGCTACTTGAATCTACGCAATTTAGAAATAAGAAATTTAACTTTGAACTTGAATTAAATGATTCTGAACAATTAACAATAGTAAAATTTAATACGTACCAAGCTGAGCTGCAGTCACAGGTAGCTAAAATACGGTAACAAATCTCGCACTCTTAATTTGTGCTTGTGCAATCTAAATAATGTAGCCAGCTATGAATACCTTAACTGAACTTTGAAATTAAAGCATTGAAATCGAATGATGCTGGCGTTTGAATTTCAACGACACTCGGGCTCATTTCGGAAAAGGAAGGGACCCTGCTTGGCAATGCAATTGGGACAATGAGCAACAAAGGTTCATGCTAAATTGCTGTAATTTTGTGATGCAACAATTTTAAAAGTTTGAAAAGCTGAGGTCTGCCATACAGTTCTAAAACTTTACGTGCTTCCAGTCTTCCTTGTTGGCTGATTGAAGGTTTGAAGCCGTCGATCGAGGAGGTGGCGACAGTCACTCATTGTCGGCCGTCGCTGTTGCAAAAGCTGGATGTTGGCGCGCCTTCTTCTCGACACGGTCACCAGACGAAACGGGCTCTTGATGTGCGCCAGCTAATGCTTCCCGTCCGCGACACCATGTCAGAAACTATCATCGCAAGTCGAGCGCAATTACATGCTGCCAAACCCCGAAAGCGCGGCAACTCGCGGGAGCTTCACACAACACACCTGCTCCACTGCACTCCTCCAGCCAGACCCCCTCTGCCCGCGCTCCACGCGTCAGAGTTAACACTACCAAAGATCCTAAACACTTTGGTTCTCCACACGACCTATCGATGTATTCGTTCGATATCATAGTTTTCCCTAGGCCAGACCCAGCGTATAAATACAAATAATATTCACAAAACAAACCAATTATACATCGACATAAATGCATATATATACAAATAGTAAAACAATTGCAATATACAAAGACACAGAAATGTTATATCTTCAGGTAACAAAATAAGGAAAAAAAATTTGCAGTGCAGTAGATGGAAATAGGAGGATATGCATTTCCGGCGTTACAGCTTGCCACGGCACTGGCGTCTGCAGGGCTCCACATCCCTGACGGTTCCTATCAGAACCTACTGACCTTGTTGCTGCATGTCTCACTGCGATTCGCGCTACGAAAGATGGTCATTCAGGCTTTTGACAGGTGGCAACATTGAAGTGACTGGACAGTGTATAAAAGAAGTTAGGTTATCGTTCCTGCCCCCCCCCCCCCCCGACGCAAACCCTAGCCTCGTTTATATCTCCCCAATAGCGGAACAAGCAGGTTATTATGGACTGAAGTCGATAGCCTGAAAACTTTTGTTTTCGACAGTTGACTGCAACTAAATACAAGATCAAGAAAGTACTACAAAAAATTTGACACATGTGAAACTGCAAACAGCTGTGTGTACCTGTACTTTCTGCACACTTCTTGTGCGATCAGACTCACTACAGGATCGACAGTGTCAAGTCACGTGCTATCTGACATTAATAAGAGGCGTGTCCACCTTTCACCTTTCCGATAGCTTAAACTCTGGTTGGGTGGCTGGTTGATATATGGGAGCGGACCAAATAGCGAGGTCATTGGTCCCATAGGATTAGGGAACGATGGTGATGGAAGTCGGCAGTGTCCTTTCAAAGGAACCATCCCGCCATTTGCCTGAAGTGATTCAGGGAAATGACGGAAAACCTAAATCAGGGTAATGAGCGCAGTGTGCTAACCGCTGCGACACCTCGCTCGGTCTTGAACTCTGCTGGGGACACTTCCAGTGATATACCTGGACGTCTGTGGAAGAATAGCAGCCCTTTATTGCTCAAGAGTTGAAACCTGAAAAAGTAACGATGTTGGACGCTGGGATATGGAGCGACGTCGGCCTGACTCACCCCAAAGGTGTTCGGCTGGGTTCAGTTCAGGACTACGGACCGACCAGTCCATTTCAGGAAATTTATTGTGTGGAGACCATTGCCTCACAGATGCATCATGCTGGCACAAACAGTCATCGTCTCCGAGGTGTTGCTTTACTGTACACAGTACATAATTTTGGAAATTTTCGTCATATCTTTCCCCATTTAGGGCTGTCTTAGAGCCGGCCGCGGTGGCCGTGCGGTTCTAGGAGCTTCAGTCCGGAACCGCGTGACTGCTACGGTCGCAAGTTCCAATCCTACAATCCTAACCTCGGGCATGGATGTGTGTGATGTGCTTAGGTTAGTTAGGTTTAAGTAGTTCTAAGTTTTAGGGGACTGATGACCTCAGATGTTAAGTCCCACAGTGCTCAGAGCCAAGCTCTCTTAGAGGCAATAGGGGAACCAAGCCCTAACCACGAAGAACCCAACCTCACTGAAACACCACCTCATCCCAACTTCAGTAGTGGCACTACACATGTTGCCAGGTGAGATTCTACAGGCACTCGAGAAACCTTTTCATCGGGTTGCCACACGGTATAGTGTGACTCGTCATTCCGTACTTTCCGGACTTCCACTGTCGAGTGGCGTCGGTCTACCTCAATATATGCTTGGGATACCTACAGAGGTGGCCCACAGCCAGATTAGAAGGCAGACAGATCGCGACGGCTGGTGGCGGGCTAGAGACGGGCCCGCTTAGCCAGTGGCGACTGGGCTACAGGCAGAAAGCCACGTACCGGCCGCGTGTCCGGCCGCCCCCTGACCCGCATCGCCGCTTCCTGCAGCCGCGGGTCGGCTGCACCTCGCCGTCATCCCGCTGCCGTCACAGCAGGGGGTCGATGAACCCTGCCTCACGCCGTCATAGCGCGCAGAGCCTGCGCCGCTGGGACAGTGTTGGACCGTGTTCTGCTCGTACAGTGAGGACCCACCGTCAGCTGCCGTGTTAATCCACACACTCTTCGCGATGTGTGTGTGTGTGGGGGGGGGGGGGGGGGGGGGGCGAGACAATTTACACGATATGTCGCTCAGTGGATTTATTCCGAAACGTTTATTGGCGGGTCACATTGCCTGCACTGCCACGTAAAGATCCATAGTTCATTAGAACCATAACACTGAGGTGACAGAAATCAAGCAATACCTCCTCATATCGCCTCTGACCTATTTTTTCGCAGCATAGAGCAGTAAGCCGCCAACGGCCTTACCACAGTGGTAACACCGGTTCCCATGAGATCACCGAAGCGCTGTCGGGCTGGACGGCACGACTGTGGGGTCGGGGATTTGTCCGAAATGAAAGAGGACCCCTAACACCTCACGTGGTTAAAATCCTAGGACGCACTACCCGGAAAATCCCGGGAAAAGTCGATCCAAAGTTTCTTGGGTGCCTTATGAGTATACAATGTTGGTCCATTGCCGAGCCCCCGTCTGGCCTAGATGGTTTGCCGCCACGGTAGCTCGGCGTCTTCGGTCAGAGAGCCGGTTCGCCTCTGTAATAAAAAAACTGAGTGGAAGGATCAACCACCGAACTTGAACAGGATGTTTTGCGACGTCCGCAACGACCTAACACAACGATCGATAACGAAAAAAAAAAAAAAAAAAAAGATCGTTAGGACTCGGACCCATACGCCAGATGTCTCAGGTTCGATTCCTACTCCGGCACTTTTTTTTCTTCTGTTTCATTTTCTTTTGTTATTACACAAATTATTCAAAAAGTTCCTCAAACCTACATTCTTTTAAAACATTGCTTTAGCTCAAGAAAGTAAAGATTTTCATTCACTGAAAAATATTCGTGTTCGTTGATCTATTTCGTTTTATGGGGTTTCAAGGTTTAAAGGTGCTTTGTAAGCGTCCCCTTGGGATTGTAACGGTCATCTGCGCATAGGACTGTGCGCGACCCGTGAGAAGTAAACGGCAGTTTGTTTTTCGATTTCGTCGTGAACAGACCTGCCTGTTTCGTTTCAAATTTCAACGTATTATTCCGGTCCGAGGCTAAACATGTCGACTGAAGAAGTTGCTGGCTCGTCTGGAATAGGGGAAGAAATTCCTGAAGAATCCATTCATAGTGATCTATCAAAATTACGATTGAAGGACGCAGTGGTGTATTATGAAAAGCTGTTGATGGAAAATAATGTAATTGCATCGACATCTTCGGAAGAAATCTCTCGCGATGCTATGTTCTTGTTTATAATTATTGTATGTATAAAAATTGAATGTCCCCCAATCGAACTTGTTATTCTGGTTAAAAACCAAATGATTCTCCTCATATACTTTACAATGAAAAACGGAAAACCCACCGCCATGAATTGTGTTGTTGGACAAAAAGAAAATAATTTTTATTCAATAATGTAACTAATTTGTTAAAGATAATGTAGGTTTGGGAAACTTTCTGAGTAATTGTGGAATAACAAAAGAAAATGAAACAAAAGAAAAAAAAGTGCCGGAGGAGGAATCGAACCCGAGACATCTGGCGTTAGAGTCCGAGCCCTATCCATCTAGTCCAGACGGCACCTTGGCAATGGACTAACATTGTATACTCATAAGGCGCCTAAAAAACTTTGGATCGTTTTTTCCCGAGATTTTCCGGGTAGTGCGTCCTAGGATTTTAACCACGTGAGGTGTTAGGGGTCCTCTTTCACCACACAAAATTTCGGACAAATCCTCAACCCCACGGTCGTGCCGTCTCCTTGTGAGACATAGCGGCTCCGGTCTCGGAAACTGCCATACGGCCTGGAGAGCGGTGTGCTGAGCACGTGCCCCTCCATCTTGCACATCCAGTGACGCCTGTGGGCTGAGGATGACACGGCGGCCGATCGGTACCGTTGGGCCTTCCAAGCTCTGTTCGGACGGAGTTTTAGTGCAGCAGGTCGATGAGCCATGGAGTCAACAAGTCACTGAAAGTGCCCTGCAGAAATATCGAGCCACACTGCCTCTACAGCCGGCCAGTTGCCAAAGTATTGCCACTGCAGGATTTTGTGTGTGAACTGACGTCTCGATTTTGTCCCACAAATGTTCGATGGAATTCATGTCGGGCGGGCTGGGTGGCCACATCATTCATTCGACCTGTCCAGAATGTTTCTGCGAACCATTCGGAAACAGCTATGGTCCGGTGACATGGCGCATTGTCATCCATAAAAATTCCATCGATGTTTGGGAACATGACGTCCATGATTGACTGCAAATGGTCACGACGTAGCCACACATAACCATTTCCGCTTAATTATCGATTCAGTTGCACCACAGTACCCAGTCCAATCCATGTAAACAAAGATGGTCGTGGAGAGAAGCAGCGATTAGCTGCCGTTATCTAGACAGGAGTGACACCACCAGCGGTCGACCAATGGTGTAAACGCCCAGATGATGACCCCTGCGTCGGGTTGAAACCGGTTGGCGGTATTATAACAATAATAAATGCGATTAAGACTGTTCTTGAATTATCCATGTAAACAAAGCCCACACCATTATGGAGCCACCACGAGATTGCACAATGCCTTGTTGACAACTTGGGTCCACGGCTTCGCGGGGTCTGCGCCAGAGTCGAACCCTACCATCACGTCTTACGAACTGAAATCGCGACTCATGTGACCAAGGCCGCGTTTTTCCAGTCGTCTAGGGTCCAGCCGCTACGGTCACGAGCCCAGGGGACGCGCTGCAGGCGAAGTTGTGCTGTAAGCAAAGGCACTCGTGTCGCTCGTCTGCTCCCGTAGGCCATTAGAGAAAGGTTTTGCCGAGCTGTCCAAACAGATACTTCGTTGTTCTGCGGCTTTTTCAGGCACTATTGCTTGTATGTTAGCACTGACAACTCTAAGCAATAGCAACTGCTCCCCGTCGTTAAGTGAAAATCGTCGGCCACTGCGCTGTCCGTGGTGGGAGGTAATGCCTGAAATTTGGTATTCGATCTCGTCACTGTGGATCGCGAAATACTGAATTCCCTATCAGTTCCTGAAATGGAATGTCCGGCGTGTCTAGCTTCAACTACCATTTCATGTTCGAAGTCTGTTAATTCTCGTCGTACAGCCATAATTACGTCGGAAGCCTTTTCACATGAATCACTTGAGTACAAATTACAGCTCAGTCAATTCATAGCCCCTTTATACCTTGTGTACGCGGTACTACCACCATTTATACGTGTCCATATCGCTGTCCTATGACGTTTTGCGCCTCAGCGTATATTGCAGTCCATACGAGAGTTGCCGGGAGAGTAGAGTGCCGTATTTTTCTCTCAGCCGAAAACAAACGTTACGTATGTATTATTTAAGGTCTCCTAAGTTCCCGTGAGTGCCGATGGATAGCGTAGCTGCAGGACAGTTTCAAAACGATGTCTGTAGGTGATGTACGTTACAAGCAACGTGCCGTCATTGAATTGAGGGAAATATTTACATACACTTGGAGCATCTGCTATTGACAGTTAGTCGCTGGGCACGGAGGGTGAGGCCACAAGAAGGCGGTTCGGCGGAGCTCCACGATTTGCAGCGGTCGGGGACACCATCCACGGTTGTCACACGTGACAGCCCTGACCTAGCGCCCTCGGACCTCTACTTGTTTCTACTTGTACATCTACATTTATACTCTGCAAGCCACCCAGTGGTGTGTGGCGGAGGGCACTTTACCTGCCACTGTCATTACCTCCCTTTCCTGTTCCAGTCGTCACGGGAAGAACGACTGCCGGAAAGCCTCCGTGCGCGCTCGAATCTCTCTAATTTTACATTCGTGACCTCCTCGGGAGGTATACGGGGGAAGCAATATATTCGGTACCTCATCCAGAAACGTATCCTCTCGATACCTGGACAGCAAGCTATACCGCGATGCAGAGTGCCTCTCTTGCAGAGTCTGTCACTTGAGTTTGCTAACCATCTCCCTAACGCTATCACGCTTACCAAATAACCCTGTAACGAAACGCGCCGCTCTTCTTTGGATCTTCTGTATCTCCTCTGTCAACTCGACCTGGTACGGATCCCACACTGATGAGCAATACTCAAGTATAGGTCGAACGAGTGTTTTGTAAGCCACCTCCTTTTTTGATGGACTACATTTTCTAAGCACTCTCCCAATGAATCCCAACCTGGCACCCGCCTTTCCAACAATTAATCATTCCACTTCAAATCGTTCGGCACGCATACTCCCAGACATTTTTCAGAAGTAACTGCTACCAGTGTTTGTTCCGCTATCATATAATCATACAATAAAGGATCCTTCTTTCTATGTATTCGCAATACATTACATTTGTCTATGTTAAGGGTCAGTTGCCACTCCCTGCACCAAGTGCCTATCCGCCGCAGATCTCCCTGCATTTCGCTGCAATTTTCTAATGCTGCAACTTCTCTGTATACTACAGCATCATCCGTGACAAGCCGCATGGAACTTCCGACACTATCTACTAGGTCATTTATATATATTGTGAAAAGTAATGGTCCCATAACACTCCCCTGTGGCACGCACACTTGTTTGGGCCATTAAAAGACGCCATTCATGGAAGACATTTTGAGGACGACGAGGAGCTGATTCACACAGTGAAGCACTGGCTCCGCCACCAGGAAAAGGATTGCTATCGACAGTGCATAGACGCCCTTGTTTCGCGCTGGAGGAATGCCAGAGAACGGGATGGAGATTACGTGGAAAAATAGGATGTGTAGATGAAGCACCAGTCTTTCGTGTGTGTAATTCTCATTATATTGAATAAAGAATTGTTAAAGAAAAAAAAAATGCGGTGCATTACTTTCTGGGTAACCCCCGTATATACACTTAGCAGAAAACAAATATTCTAAACACCGTAATTGACTTCCATTACGTCTCATAAGTTTGAAATTTGACACAAAGGTGCCCACGACGTTACTCTGGAATGATGCCAAAACGTGGCGCGCTGCGATGTCACCCCCGGAATCCGTCAAAGGGCTACGTGTCAACACGTGCTTTAAAAGGGTGTAAGATAGGTTAATGACGTCACAATGGACCAAATTTCACCTCAGTTCTACAATCGTGGAAATATCTCACAATGGGAAGTTAGTCACCCCGTATCTTACCTACATTAGGCCACTTCTCTTGACGCCTCTCCGACGGAGGTCAGAACATCCAGCGAGGAAATCACGCTGTCTTCTTATGGGTGGCCGAGAAAAACATTTCAGAGACACGGCCGCTCAGAATCGAGACGGAAGACCTCAGGAGGTTGCACAAAAAGCTTCAATGAAACCACCCCTTTCCCTGGGGCGTTGATTCCCACACATATCGCGGTTGAAAACAACAGATGGGCAACAGGGCGACAGACAAGAGAGCGTCAGACACTGCTGACGATTCAACCCTCCTCTAACCACGTCGTGGGGCTGCGAACCCATTCCGCGTGATCTAATCTGATGTAAGGCGACCGCAGTTTGTGCTCTGGTGCACTGGGTGAAACGACTAGGGAGCGTCCAAAGCCACTCGACAAAATTTGTACGTGATATGGAATAGAAACGAGTGTTTATGCCAAAGGCCGCAGTGGTAACACCGGTTCCCGTCAGATCACGGAAGCCCTTCAGGCTTGCCTAGAACATAGATGGGTGACCATCCGGTCTGCCGAGCGCTGTTGGCAAGCGGGCTGCACTCAGCCCTTGTGAGGCAAACTGAGGAGCTACTTGACTGAGACATAGCGGCTCTGGTCTCGTAAACTGACGCACGGCCGGAAGAGCAGTGTGCTGACCAGATGCCCCTCCATCTGTGACGCCTGTGGTTGAGGTTGACACGGCGGCCGGTCGGTACCGTTGGGCCTTTCAAGGCCTGTTCGGACGGAGTTAAGTTTTTTTAAAAGAAAAGGGTGTTTATGCTTTTTCAGGCCTCTCGTTTGGCACCTCCTGTGATAGAAGTGTGCAACATTGACATTTGTATGAAAAAAAACGGTAATGCAGCCCTGTAAGACACCCACCCCCATTTCGGCAATAGTCTCATTGCTAGCCACGCACCTTCTTTGAGCTCATTAAATCTGTAAATCTTTGACGCCCATTCAGCTGACTGGGGCCTCATAGCTGCTCTGGCTCCTGGGTGCCGATTATCCCAACTGCGGCGGTGTCCAAGGGTTGACTTCCCTCAGGCATCATTAAAACACCCTACAGCTAACATGAATTTCTGAGCTGTGGTCTTTGTTTCGTATGTATCGACACCTCGCTGTTCGAAGCGTCGCCCATCCCGAGGGTGACGTCGTAGGGCGGCACGCTTTTACACTGTCACAGGGGAAGGCTGTAGACACATTTGGGCCAACTTTCAAACTTACGCGTCGCAATGGGATACAATTACGGGTTTACGAAAAACGAGTACTTTTTTTTGCTCTGTGTATATATACTACAGTGCCATAGAAACTGGAATAGGCATGCGTTTTCAAATACAGTGTAAATAGGCAGAATACGAGGCTGCTGTCGGTAACGCCTACACAAGACTACAAACGTCTGGCACAGTTGTTAGATCGGTTACTGCTGCTACAATGATAGGTTAACGCCATTTAAGTGACTTTGAACGTGATATTACAATCGGCACACGAGCGATGGAACACAGCATCTCCAAGGTAGCGATGAAGTGGGGATTTTCTCGTACGACCATTTCACGAGTGTACCGTGAACATCAGGATTCCGGTAAAACCCCAAATCTCCGACATCGTTTCGGCCTGAGAAATATCCCAGGGCGACTGAAGAGAATCGCTCAACGTGACAGAAGTGCAACGCTTCCACAAACTGCTGGAGATTTCAGTGCGAACCATTCAACGAGACACCATCGATATAGGCTTTCGGAGCCGAAGGCCCACTCGTGTGCCCTTGATGACTGGACGACATAAAGCTTTACGCCTCGCCTGGGCCCGTCAACTCCGCCATTGGACTGTTGACGACTGGAAACATGTTGCCTGGTCGGACGTCTCTCGTTTCAAATTGTATTGTGCCGATGGATGTGTACGGGTATGGAGACGACCCCATGAAGCCGTAGACCCTGCATGTCAGCAGCGGAGTGTTCAAGCGGGTGAAGGCTCTGTAATGGTGTGGGGCGTGTGCAGTTGGAGTGATATGGGACCCCTGATACGTCTAGATACGACTGACACATGACACGTACGTGAAAATCCTCTCTCATCATCTGCACCCATTCGTGTCCATTGTGCATTCCGACGGCCTTGGGAAATTCCAGCAGGACAATGTGTCACCCCACACGTCCAGAATTGATCCAGGAACACTCTTCTGAGTTTAAACACTTCCGCTGGCCACCAGACTCCTCAGACATAAACATTACTGAGCATATCTGGGATGCCTTGCAACGTGCTGGACAGAAGAGACCTCCACCCCCTGATACTCTTACAGATTTATGGAGATCGGAGATCCCTAGACGATTGATGGTGTCATTGCCTCCAGCTCTAATTCATACATTAGTCGAGTCCATGCCACTTCGTATTGCGGCACTTCTGGGCACTCGTAGGGGCCCTGCACGATGTTAGGCAGGTGTACCAGTTTGTTTGGCTCTTCAGTTATGGCATACGAGAACCTGTTCGACCACTGTATCCCATTCTTTTTTACTCCCAACGCATAGTCTCTGTGATGTCTGTACTACTGGCAGCACTATGGAACTGTCGAGTGATTTCGTCCGCTAATTTCACGCGATTTCTTTTACAACCACCGTCCACGTTGATCAACACTCTTTCCTTGTCTCTCAGTACACGAAGTATGCCTGGGCCGCGTTTAACTACGGTTGTTTCTTCACGAATCCACTTCAGGGTCAAATCACCAAGGGTCGGGTGGGACAGATTTGGAAGAGTTGAAATGTCGCTGACGGATTTGTTACTCGGAAGACATCCGATGACTAGTTCGCTACCAAAGTCACTTAGCTCTCCTAAATGACCGATTCTGCTGTGAGTGCTTCTCTGCTGACAACAGAACACTCTCCGCCTCGTTTTACAGCGGCGGGCCCGCCTCTCGTTACGTATGGTGTTTACATATATTTGTGTCCCGACACAGATTGCGTATGTGAGGACAGGTACTGACAACAGCAGTGACTAAGAAACGGATAAAAGAAAAGACAGCGTATCAAAACCACTTCGCCTATCCCATCCAAAAATGGTTCAAATAGCTCTGAACACTATGGGACTTAACATCTGAGGTCATCAGTCCGCTATAACTTAGAACTACTTAAACCTAACTGACCTGAGGACATCACACACATCCATGCCCGAGGCAGGATTCGAACCTGCGACCGTAGCGGCTGCGCGGTTCCAGACTGAAGCTCCTAGAACCGGTCGGCCGAGGCAGCCGGCCTATCCCCTTCGCATCCAGGGTGATTGAAGGAAGGACTGACGTTCTGAAACAATCCAATGTTGCAGGCACATATCTTACTCAGGGATTCGTCGCTAGGTCGAGTAGTCCGGAATTTTCACTCTCTCTTCCTTACTGAGGTGCATGAGATCAGTAAAAACTTGACAGAGCTAAACCCCGTTTTTTTTGGGGGGGGGGGGGAGGTGGGAATAATTTTGTAAATTTTTGGATTGCATGTAAACAACAGAGAGATTTCCTGCATCGTGTGACAGTTCGTTCTTCCCATTTAGACACTCGCGCTTGAGTTTGTTGTAAGCGTTGCGGCCATCGTGGTTTAGCGCTTGGCTTCCATCGGCGTCATTTATGGAGGCAGCTTCTCCAGGGTCGCGGCCGTGTCACGTGTGCACCTGGCGTCGTGATTCACGGGTCGTGGGTCGTGGGTCGCGTCCTTGCGCTCCTGCCATCCGTTCTCGCCGTCCCATTCAGGCAGGCAGCCAGTTTCGCAAACGGCGGCGAGTCGCAGAACAAAACGAGGTACACGGGCTGTGCGGAGGTCTTCGCGTTGACTCATCCAGCATGCGGATGTGTCATGTGCAAAGATACAATGGACTTGCAGAGTATAGAGGTAGGTGCAAAAGTCCAGCTCGAATCTTTCTATTTGACAGACAGTATTCTCTGTTAGCCCCTGACTTAAGCCTGCAATTATTGCGAAACTCTCACCCAGCGTAGAGTCACAAACTAATGGAAATTTTTTTTCATCGCTATTCTGACTGGTTTGATGTGGCCCGCCACGAATTCCTCTCCTCTGCCAACCTCTTCAGCTCAGAGCAGCACTTGCAGGCTACATCCTTCATAATTTGGCGGATGTATTCCAATCTCCCTCTACAGTTTTTGCCCTCTACAGCTCCCTCTATTACCATGGAAGCCATTCCCCGATATCTTAACCGATATCCTTCTCCTTGTCAGTGTCTTCCATATATTCCTTTCCCCTCTGATTCTGCGCAGGACCTCCTCATTCCTTTTCATACAATGCGCCTAATTTTGAATGCAGAACTACAAACACTTTATGGACAGATGCATATTCAGAATAGATTTTCAAGCTGCAGCGGAGTGTTCGCTCCTGGCAGATTAAAACTGTGCGCCGGACCGAGACTCCAACTCGGGACCTTTGCCTTTCGCGGGCAAGTGCTCTACAAAGGTAGGGAAGGCAGGAGACGAGGTACTGGCGGAAGTAAAGCTGCGAGGACGGGGCGTGAGTCGTGCTTGGGTAGCTCAGTTGGTAGAGCACTTGCCCGCGATAGGCAAAGGTCCCGAGTTCGAGTCTCGGTCCGGCACACATTTTTAATCTGCCAGGAGGTTTCAGATGGATATTGTTGTTAAAATTTGGCACGGAAGAACAAGATGGGCAGATGCACAGAGAATGCCAGAAACTAGGAGTGTCAAGAATGTTTTCATGGGAAAAGGAGAAGGAGAAGAGGTAGACCCAGGAAAAGGTGGCTGGACGATATGGGAGGAGATCTAAAGGCGATAGGAATAAGAAGTTGGAGAAGGAAGGCGATGGAGAGAGAAGAATGGAGGCAGGTGATGCAGGAGGCCAAGGTTCTTCAAGGACTGTAGACCCAACCACGAAGAAGAAGAATTTTAAACATTTCTCTGCAGTTCTGTCATGTTCCGGTTTTCCCCCAATCCACGTTTAACTGTCGATTTCTGAACGATTAAGGAAGTGTTGTGCCGTATGAAAATCCACGCGCCAGCAAAATGGTGGGTAGTGTCGATTGCTTGGGGGACAGATTGTGCAGTACTTTAACACGTAAAATATTAGTTCACTCTATTACACGACATTATTTATTCAACTCTGTACAAGCCATTTCCACAGGAATGTTCGGATTATTGACAACAGTCTCTCAGTAGCAAAGTATCACATGATGGAGACAAATTTACAAGACTCTTCAGAGACGCATTTACAAGACTCTTTACTTGAAGAGTGACTGGCGTAATGTTCTGCCTAATGCACTGGCGGCCTATCTAAGACGACGCCGTGGTCTTGATCGTCCACTGTGAACTGGGGCGAGCGTCACTGGGGTAGTGCCGGCCGCGGTGGCCGTGCGGTTCTAGGCGCGCAGTCCGGAACCGCGCGACTGCTACGGTCGCAGGTTCGAATCCTGCCTCGGGCATGGATGTCTGTGATGTCCTTAGGTTAGTCAGGTTTAAGTAGTTCTAAGTTCTAGGGGACTGATGACGACAGCTGTTAAGTCCCATAGCGCTCAGAGCCATTTTTTTTCACTGTGGTAGCCGTAAGCACACTTTCGACTGCGGTGGTGTGGCGACGCTCTGGACGAGTGTCTACGCCGAAGTTTCTCGTACGTCGGTGTGGCATGAAGCGACTACACTGATCAGCAGAACTTTATGACCAGCGACCCACTATTGATATAAACCCGTCCAGGCGGTAGCAGCGTTACCTGGCGAGAAAAATGACTGCTGGTCAGACACACGCACCGTGCATGTAGTATAACTGAGCGTCCTGTCCGTGTGTAGAATGGGGAAGGAGAGCGATCTATATGAGTTTGACCGAGGGTGGATTGTAATGGCCCGGAGGTTCGGCGCAAGCATTTCAAAAACTGCACGACTTGTCAAAAATGGTTCAAATGGCTCTGAGCACTATGGGACTTAACATCTGTGGTCATCAGTCCCCTAGAACTTAGAACTACTTAAACGTAACTAAGGACAGCACACACATCCATGCCCGAGGCAGGATTCGAACCTGCGACCGCAGCAGTCGCGCGGTTCCGGACTGAGCGCCTAGAACCGCTCGGCCACCGCGGCCGGCGCACGACTTGTCGGGTGTTCTAGGAGTGATGGGGTAAATGTCTTCAACAAGTGTCGAAATCAAGGTGAAAATTATGAAATTAGAATTGTATTAATACCTTCAGCTGCTAACAGGCGTTGATACATATATCAACGGGGACAGGTGAAAATGTGTGCCCTGACCGGGACTCGAACACGTGATCTCCTGCTTACATGGCAGACGCTCTATCTATCTGAGCCACCGAGCGCACAGAGGGTAGCGCGACTGCAGGGATTTATCTCTGGCACGCCTCTCGCGAGACCCACATTCTCACCTTGTATGTCCACACACTACATTCGTAGTGTCCCACCCCAACACACTCATTACATTCTTACCAAGTCCCGTAAGAGTTCGGACATGACCGAAAGAACAAGCACCATACCCGTGTAAGTTCTGGCAACACCGGCCATGACCTTCTTCTTCTGTGCGGATGCACGCATATTCCCCGTAAGAGTTGGGGAAATATGTGTGCATCCCTTCGACCATAGATACTAGTAGACTGGCCTTGCTGTGCAGAAGCTATAGGGCTGGTGTGGCTCCAACGTAAACCACGTGACTGTTGGCAAAACGTGGCGGGATTTCAAATCAGCGGTCTGCCATCCTATGTTTGTATTTTACCCACATTTCTCAATTGACTGCCAAACGCTTCCAACAAAAATTACTTTCTTTATTTGCGAAAAATTATGTCAGACTGCATTTGACCTGGATTTGTTCACAGTACCATTTATAAAATCTAACAAATACATCGAACGCCCCTCTGGTGGGCAGCTGGACGAAATTACTATAAACTATCAATTAAAGTAAAATGTCGTTAAAATTCTTTTAAACAGTAAGAGTGGGCTCGTGTCAAAACTTAAAACATTGGATTCGCCGCGTTTTGAGCTCTAGTCACTTATGAAAGAAAATGGGATATGGCAATTATGCCAACTACAGGTGCCAAAACTGTCGACTTTAGGAGCAGGTCCATTTTAGAGTATCAATTTTAAGTGCACTTCAAAGATTCAGTTCCTACTATTTTTACAAAAGTTTAAACTATCAGTTTAAAAAAACTGATATTTAAGATGAAAGGTGAGACTTTGAAGTTTCAGAAAATAATTTTGGAGCCTACATTTATTTAATAGAAAAAATTCTCTTCATGTGTCGACTATAGGTGCCCTTACCTTATTATAATCTCACTCGTATATATAAAAAGGCGCTTATGTGCAGATGGCTTAACGTTTTTCCGTTTCAGGGCCTGTATCCAAAACTGCCTTCGGTTTTCATCCTTAGGGAACCTATGAGTAGGAACGAGAAACAGTTATACTTACTTCTGTAACCGAATTATCGCAGATACTTTCCAAAATGTAAGATGAGTCTGACTTTACAGGCATCACTTTCAACACTTGTAATTACGTGATACTCTATTTCAAGTGTAAAAAACATATAAAAGTCACTTCAGCAGATTTCAATAAACGCATCTGCACTATAATAGAAACACTTTCACGTGAAATGTAATGCCATTTCCCCCGACAAAACGCTGAGTAGAGCCGTAAGCGCAACACGAAACAACCGTGTTTTGCCAACATTCAAGTGACTTTAGCCCAGAGATGTTGGAGCCACGAAAATGACGTCAGGGCCAGTCTATTACACTCCTGGAAATGGAAAAAAGAACACATTGACACCGGTGTGTCAGACCCACCATACTTGCTCCGGACACTGCGAGAGGGCTGTACAAGCAATGATCACACGCACGGCACAGCGGACACACCAGGAACCGCGGTGTTGGCCGTCGAATGGCGCTAGCTGCGCAGCATTTGTGCACCGCCGCCGTCAGTGTCAGCCAGTTTGCCGTGGCATACGGAGCTCCATCGCAGTCTTTAACACTGGTAGCATGCCGCGACAGCGTGGACGTGAACCGTATGTGCAGTTGACGGACTTTGAGCGAGGGCGTATAGTGGGCATGCGGGAGGCCGGGTGGACGTACCGCCGAATTGCTCAACACGTGGGGCGTGAGGTCTCCACAGTACATCGATGTTGTCGCCAGTGGTCGGCGGAAGGTGCACGTGCCCGTCGACCTGGGACCGGACCGCAGCGACGCACGGATACACGCCAAGACCGTAGGATCCTACGCAGTGCCGTAGGGGACCGCACCGCCACTTCCCAGCAAATTAGGGACACTGTTGCTCCTGGGGTATCGGCGAGGACCATTCGCAACCGTCTCCATGAAGCTGGGCTACGGTCCCGCACACCGTTAGGCCGTCTTCCGCTCACGCCCCAACATCGTGCAGCCCGCCTCCAGTGGTGTCGCGACAGGCGTGAATGGAGGGACGAATGGAGACGTGTCGTCTTCAGCGATGAGAGTCGCTTCTGCCTTGGTGCCAATGATGGTCGTATGCGTGTTTGGCGCCGTGCAGGTGAGCGCCACAATCAGGACTGCATACGACCGAGCCACACAGGGCCAACACCCGGCATCATGGTGTGGGGAGCGATCTCCTACACTGGCCGTACACCACTGGTGATCGTCGAGGGGACACTGAATAGTGCACGGTACATCCAAACCGTCATCGAACCCATCGTTCTACCATTCCTAGACCGGCAAGGGAACTTGCTGTTCCAACAGGACAATGCGCGTCCGCATGTATCCCGTGGCACCCAACGTGCTCTAGAAGGTGTAAGTCAACTACCCTGGCCAGCAAGATCTCCGGATCTGTCCCCCATTGAGCATGTTTGGGACTGGATGAAGCGTCGTCTCACGCGGTCTGCACGTCCAGCACGAACGCTGGTCCAACTGAGGCGCCAGGTGGAAATGGCATGGCAAGCCGTTCCACAGGACTACATCCATCATCTCTACGATCGTCTCCATGGGAGAATAGCAGCCTGCATTGCTGCGAAAGGTGGATATACACTGTACTAGTGCCGACATTGTGCATGCTCTGTTGCCTGTGTCTATGTGCCTGTGGTTCTGTCAGTGTGATCATGTGATGTATCTGACCCCAGGAATGTGTCAATAAAGTTTCCCCTTCCTGGGACAATGAATTCACGGTGTTCTTATTTCTATTTCCAGGAGTGTATATTTATGGTCGAAGGTGCATCCGCACAGAAGAAGAAGGTCACGGCCGGCGTTGCCCGAACTGTCCGAAAGAACAGACACCATATCCATATAAGGTGAAAATACGTCCTGAGTTCGGATGGTTGGGCGGCCACCCATCATTACAGATGTAAGATGTTGTGGGCTGGGCACACTCGCAAAACAAGAAAGACGGCGAACTGTGGCGGAAATAACGTCAGATTTTAATGTCGGGTGGAGTGCAAGGTGTCCCAACACACATTGCGCCGGAAACCCCTAAAGATGGGCCTACACAGCCGATCAGCCATCCGTGTGCCAATGTTAATACCACGACATAGGCAACTGCAACTAAAGTGGGCACCTGATTATCGGAAACGGACATTGGCGCAGTGGCAGAAAGTTGCATGCTCTGATGAATCCCGATACCTTGTTCATCATGCCGGTAGCAGAGAGCAATCCATCGTCTTCCAGCGGAACAGCTGTGTACTATGGGACAGAGACAAGCTGGCGCCCGATCCATCGTGCTCAGAGGGACATTGACGTGGGCAGCCATGGGTCCAGTGGAGCTCGTGTAAGGCACCACGGTGACAAAGGAGTGTCGTACACTGGTTGCAGAGCATGTACACACCTTCATGACGACCATGTCTCCTTGCGGGAGCGGCATTTTTCAACACGATAATGCTACATGTCACAAGCTCAAGAGTGTGATGGAGTGGTTCGAGGAACACAGTGGCGAGTTCCAATTAATGTGCTGGCGCCTCATCTCGCCAGATATGAGCCTGATCGAGCACACCTGGAATGTGATTGAACGTGGCGTCAGAACTCACCGCCCCCCTTCCCGGAATTTACGAGAATTTGGTGACCCGTGTGTGCAGACGTTGTGCGAGCTCCTTCCAGCGACAAACCAAGGTCTCATTGCCTCCATGCCACGACGGGCCACCACTGTTATCCGTGTCAGAGGGGACATGTCGGCTATTAGACAGGTGATCATAATGTTACGACTGATGAGCGTAGTGTGGTTTTGATGCAATGTTCCAACTTTGCTTCGACACCCCACTCATCGAATGACACAACAGGAGCACATGAAACGTATTCGGAGTTGCGAATGTGGACAACTGTATAAGAGAATGACAGTGAAAATTGGTGCCAGAGTGGGACTCGAATCCAGATATTCCGAAGGAAAATTGCATCGTTCTTCTCAACTACATGGGTATTTGAATATCGTTTTTATCCACCAACACCAGGCAGCGACTTTCAGTTAAAATGTCCTCCCCCTTGTCTCCTGTACGGAAATCACCTGATGTGTGTACGCGTACAGGTTGTGATGCAGGAACGACGACATATGGCCATGGGGTCGTGCACGGATAGCCGAAGCTTTTAAGGCGACTGCTCGCATAGAGGGGGAAAATCCGGGTTCGAGTGCCAGTCCGGTAGAAACCGCCGTGCACAGTAGCCGCGTGGTGTAGGCCGCCTTGCCACGGTCTGCATGGCTCCCCCCATCAGAGGTTTGAGGCCTCCCTCGGGCATGAGTGTGTCTGTGTTGTCCTTAGCGTAAGTTAGTTTAAGTTCGATTAAGTGCTGTGAACCGATGACCACAGCAGTTTGGTCCGACAGGAACTTACCACAAATTTCCAGCACAAATCTTCATTGTTGTCATCCCATTATACAGCTAACGATGGTTCGGATTCACAACTGGGAATATATTTCATGTATTTCGAAATGGCTGTAATCACCACAGTGCCTCTTCCTTACATTGTACTTCTGAAGAATACTGACACTGCATTATCGTATACACCACAGACAGGACGTCGCTGTGTGGAACAATGAAAAACACTCTTTGTTGCGCACACCACGGTCGCTCACACAGTAAGTACGTAGATGTTAACAACAGGGTAATTCTAAATGATGGAACCATCCTCAAAACTTCGTATTTATTCAAGTATAATTCCAAAATGAACAAGCTTTATACTAATGAAATGAGGAAGTTTCAAAGGTTTTTTCATAATGTTTGATTTCAATTTAATAAATTTGATAATTTGTAATAATTTGTAACTAATTAGTTTTTAATAATTATTTAATAATTAGAAATGTTATAAATGTTCAATGTGGGCACCCATTGGCTGTACAGCAAACATCAACGTGGTAGCCAAACTTGTTCCACAGTTGCGAAAGCATATCTGCTGTTACTGAGTGCACGGCAGCAGTGATCCGGTTCTGCAGATCATTCAGAGTGGTTGGTAGAGGAGGGACGTAAACAGCTTCCTTCACACAACAGTAGCAGGGTGTGAGGTCCAGAGAGGCCAGAAGTGCAGAACCACGTTCTCTCAAGTCCCCTGCGACCGATCCTGCACTGAGGAAGGGCCTCGTACATCACGGTGCCAATGGGGTGGAGCTCCATCCTGTTGGAAAATGAAGTCCTGCGAATCTTCCACAACTTGAGGGAACAACCATAGTTCCATCACGTCCAGGTACATGATTCCTGTTACAGTTCTTTCCGAAAAGAGAAATGGTTCATAAACAATGTGTAAGGGATACAGCACACAACACATAGATCTTTGTTGAGTCTCTTTCGTGTTGCAATGGTGAATACGGATTTTCTAAACCCCATATGGAAACATAGGTGGATCGTCTCTTCAGCGCTAAAAGTTACACGCCGTAGAAATGCGTCATCTTCCATCTTTGGTAGCTCGTGGTCTTGCGGTAGCATTCGCGTTTCCCTCGCATGGCGTCCCGGGTTCGATTCCCGGCGGGGTCAGGAATTTTCCCTGCCTCGAGATGACTGGGTGTTGTTTTGTTCTTTTCATCATCATGATTCATCCCCATTACGGTCGGAGGAAGGCAATGGGAAACCACCTCCGCTAGGACCTTGCCTAGTCGGCGGTGTGGGTCTCCCGCATCGTTCCCTACGCTCCTCGGAGTATGGGACATTATCATCATCATCATTATCATCAACCACAGAATGCGAGACGCTTCTCTTTGTCATTGGGGTTGAGAGCCTGCACAAGTTGTAATCGTTAGGGCTTGCACAGCAAACGCCGTGAAACAGCTTTCCATACAGTTGGTTGGGGTATTCCAAGTTCTCGACTGGCTCTATTGGTAGACTTACTGGGACTGTGCACAAAACTTTCTTGAATCCGTCGGACATCATCCTCTGACACAGGCGGTCGGCCTGTGCTATTTCCTTTGCACTCACTCCGAGTCTGTTTAAATTGCTGTAACCAACGGCTAACGCTTTTGCGAGATATTGGTTGAATACCGAATTCGTTACGAAATGCCCGCTGCACTGCAATTTGCGACTCACTTTTCACGACGTCAAGAACGCAGAAAACCTTGTACTCAACGCTCGCCACCTCACTCACAACTGACAGTGAAACGGAATGACGGCCCTATTGCCGCGCGAACTCTACCGGCCGCTTCTGAAACCATCACCGCAAGCCCCCCGCCGCCAGCCAACAAGCCATGAAACTTCATCTTTGAAACCGAGAATAGTGGCTAACGGTCAAAATTCTAACAATCAAGGAAGTAAGGGCCACTAGGATGGGGCGAGGAAGTGGGGCCAAGTGCTGGTAGAAGTAACGCAACACCTTACTTCTAATGCATTTCTTAAAACTAGCTAAAATACAATATACAATCTGCCAAGATAATGAATATAGGGAGGGTCAAACCTTAAGAAACTAGTTCATCAACAATTTAACATTGTACCACGCAGCGTAGTACTGCATATGCCTTAAGGGCTGCAATGGCAAAGAAAGCCTGAAGGGCCAATTTAGCAAGAATACATATAACGTGTTGAGCCTGAAGGGCTAGTAAATTAACTTGGCTTCAAAATTTAAGATATGTGCATTTAGAATCTACATTAAGCATTAAGAACTATCATACAGCGAAGCAATTCCCTCAAACCTAGCAACCTTAAATAAATCAATTGATACTATCCAGCTTAAAACCTAGGGACAACAATACATGCTAATACTTCTAAAAGGTAAACTTGCATAAAATCTAAATTTAAAATGCAAACAATCACACACCAACATGGCCAGCAAATTTACAAAAGTTTAACCACAGTTGCTGAGTATGAAATACAAGCAGCTGCAAGGCTACCAATCAGCCATCGTGCCCCAATATAGTGATTTACAATCTTCAGGTAGTACGAAACAGGAAAAATACAAGGCGAGCCCCAAAGAGGAATTAAATGATGCCCTTCAATCACAAATAATTAAACCGCAGCGTAAAGCTGCCACATTCCACAAACTGGCGTAAAAGTCACCAGCTCAATCGACACTGTTCATATAGGCAAACATACAAATATAATTCTCTAACCCTGTAAAATTTTCAGTCTAAAAGGGGACTGATAATAACATACGGTATTAAAACTATCTTTAAGATAAACACATGCACCAACAACTTTTAAGGTGTGCACAGCAACGTACTTCACAAATTTCTTTTCTTTCTCTCACATACATAGAACAAGTAGGCTTGGAACTGACTACCAAATTGGTCACAAGAATCAATAGATACATCAGTACCTAATAGATACATCAGTACCTAATTAGACAGTCTCCTAGTGTGACATGACAGAGCAACAGTCCACATTCACAGCCTTTGATTCAACATGTTCTACTATCCTCGTTGTACAGCATCAACCATGCCCAGAGTGCCTACTGCAAATTTTAACCAAGCAATTCACGCTCACGTCGACGCCTAACCGAGGAACCAGCCCAGCAGTACAAGAACAACCTACACACTCGCAGTCAAACTCCGCAAACGCAGTGCAGAACTAACATTCAACCCTTTTCCTTCATAGGTTCAGGCCGGCGAGCTAAACCGGTGGACGGAAAACACACAATGTCGGCGGCAGCAACATAAAGGAAGTCGCAAACACCACCCTAATACAAGGCAATAGCAAGTCAAAAGCACAACGGCAATAGCGAAATATACTCAACTTCAGTCCCGGAGGAAAACCTGCCGCCCTCAGTGCTCAAAATATTCCTGGAGGAACCGTCCTCGGTGACTCCCACTATTCTCCGGAACAGCAATATCACAGCTCCTTATTTCAATTCTCTTCCGACAAGAACAAGCATAATCGGAGCTAACGGCTTCTCCAAGTCAGACACGCTATGCCGTAGAACCTCACGGTGGAATGGGCCGGCCGACACCACACAAACCACCGCAAGTGAGACAAACAAGCACTTCCGGAGTCGATGGCGTACCGCCACGCTTCACGACTCAGTCACTCCACTCCACCGACCTAGAGGGCGGGGCATGAGACGAGGAGAACAGACGGCGCCGCCACGCGGAAAAGCGCCGGCGGGAAGCCAAGGCGTAACTAGGGCGCGTGTTTAAACGAGACGGGCAGAAGCACGTCTCAATCTTTTCATTGGTGTAAAGCTTGTTGATTTTTGGATTTCTACTTGAATACATAAGAATTTTTGAGAACGGGTCAATCATTATGAATAACCCAGAACTTTCGCAGTTGACTCTCCAGAAATTCTCTGCAGTGGCAGAGCCGGAGCGTAGACACGGGACATACTGCTGCGGTGTCGCAGCAGTCGTATAGATGGCAGCTGTGTCGAAAGTCCCAGCCCGCCTGACGCAGACATCTGCACCCGCCCACCTGTCAGCAGGAAAGACGCTCTTAACCTTGGGTTCCTGCGTCGTGTGACAGGGCCACATCCGTCCCGGTGGGCGACCCTAACACCAGTCGCCTCACAACACCTGCACAACGCCTCCAGCCGCGCTGCCATAAACCACGTCCTCATTCACGGAATCGGCTACGCCTCCGTTTAATTACCGCCACAACAGGCGACGTGGCAAAGCATTTTACCGGCTCGGCTGTGTGAAGGACACCAGTACAGGACGACCTTCAACTTCTCCGCGGCGACATACACACACACACACACACACACACACACACACACTGATGAACCTAGCAATTATGACCACCCGCTTAACAGAGTGTGCGCCCACGTATGAAATTTATTACAGCATCGATTTTGCACACCACGGATTCGACTCGACATGTCTTCGGTAGGTTTCCGGCGTTTTTTTTTTTTTTTTTTTTTTTTTTTTTTTTTTTTTTTTTTTTTTTTTTTTTTTTTTTTTATCCTCATCAGTCTTCTGACTCGTTCGATGCGGCCCACCACAAATTCCTCAGCTGTGCCAACCTCTTCATCTAAGAGTAGCACTTGCAACCTACGTCCTCAATTATATGCTGGATGTATTCCAATCCCTCTGTCTTCCTCTCCTCTACAGTCTTTCTCCTCTGCAGCTCCCTCTAGTACTGTAGAAGTCATTCTCTCATGTCTCAACTGATTTTCTATCAACCCATCCCTTCTCCTTATCAGTGTTTACCACATACTCCTTTCCTGTCTGATTCTGCGCACAACCTCATCTTCCCTTCGTTTATCAGTCCACCTAATTTTCAACACTCGTCTGTAGCACCGCATCTCAGATGCTTCGATTCTCTTCTGTTTTGGTTTCCCCACAGTCCATGTTACACTACCACACAATGCTGTACACCAGGCGTACATTCTCAGAAATTTCTTCCTCAAATTAAGACCTATGTTTCATACAAGTAGACTTCTCTTGGCCAGGAATGCCCTTCTTTCCAGCACTAGTCTTCTTTCTATTTCCTCCTTGCTCTGCTTGTCACTGGTTATTTTGCTGCCTAGTTAGCAGAATTCCTTAATTCCTCTCTTGAACCTACAATTCTTCCTTGATGTACAGATTGAACAGTAGGGGCAAAAGGCTAAATGGCTCTGAGCACTATGGGACTTAGCTTCGGAGGTCATCAGTCCCCTAGACCTTAGAACTACTTAAACCTAACTAACCTAAGGACATCACACACATCCATGCCCGAGGCAGGATTCGAACCTGCAACCGTAGCGGTCGCGCGGTTCCTGACTGCAGCACCTAGAACCGCTCGGTCACCCCTGCCGGCGCAAAAGGCTACATCCTTGTCTTACATCCTTTTTAATACGAGCACTTCGTTCTTGCTCGTCCACTCTTGTTATTCCCTCTTGGCTGTTGCACATATTGTATATGACCCGTCTCTCCCTGTAGCTTACCCGTTTTTTTCTCTGAATTTCGAACGTCTTGCACCATTTTACGTTGTCGAAGGCTTTTTCCAGGTCGACAAATCCTATGAACGTCTTGATTTATCTTTAGTCTTGCTTCGCTTATTAACTGCAATGTCAGGATTGCCTCTCTCGTGCCCTTACCTTTTCTAATCGTCATCTAGCGCATTCTCAATTTTCTTTTCCATTCTTCTGTATGTCGAACAACACGGGGTTCATGGTAACGTATATGGCAGAACAGCAAATGCCCAACGAAAAAGGTTTTCCATTAGTGTTTGGGCAGAGCTCAATAACTTTTGTAGGACAATGCATTCTACCTATGTAACTGGCCATACATACAACAGCTTCCTACAGGAGGCCTTACCTGACCTTGTGGGCAGTATTCCTCTAGCTGTCCGCAGGTGAACGTAGTTCAAGCATTATGGAGCCCCAGCTCACTTCAGTCGATACATGAGGAATTACCTTGATGGTGTGTGCGACCAGCAGCGCGTAGGGCTGGGCGATCCGGTTCCCTGCCCACCGTGTTCTCCCGATTTAACCTGCGTGGATTTTATGTTGTGGGGTCATACGAGGAGCCTGGTGTACAAGAGCCCCGTCACATCTCAATAAGACCTAGTTACTCGCGTGTCTGTTGTGCTGGACACATGATCGACATGCCTGACGTCTTTTATAATGCAAACCGATCCGTGCGCCGTCGCTGTTAATCGTGTATCGCTGTTGGTGGCCGCTCTCTCGAGCACCTCTTGTAAACTATTAGTAAATTTCAGATGTAATTTGTCTTTACATACCTTTTCAGTTTGGTATGATTCATACTGCTGTACAAGCTAGCGTTGTAATCTGTCATTACCGCACACACATTCCCATACCAAATCTGCTTATTTTGGTCCCCTCTATCTGCCTTTACGTTTTGACATATAATTTAGGACCACCATGTACATATGTTGTTCTGTGCCCCATGTTCCTTTGACAGACTGGATATTGTTTCTCATGGTAGATATGGAATGAGAAAAACTATAAACATTTAGTTTGCAGTCGAGCCTCAGTGCAATTTTCGTCTGAAGGGTGAACTATAGCAATGAACTTATTTCACACGTAACTCTTCGTTTAATCGAGCACATTTGTACGCACAGCATCACTTAATTTTCTTCTTGCAACAATGTTACAAAACACAGCAGCTGTAGAGGCCACCTGTTGCCAACCGTCGGTCATTTCAGTGTGTCAGTGCTACATTTCAACAGCAAGATCGTACTGTCACTACTTGCCTTACACCCCCGCATGCTTCAGTAAGTGAGGACGAATTGACGAATAGGAAGTGCTAACACCCCACTGTTTCCAGACGTGCCAGACTCTCAGAATTACACAGGTACAGCACCCACGCAGCAGCGCCACTAAGATACGCAACCCTCATCACTGGACTCGTATATGCTCCACCCGACCTTAAATGTTGATGCACAGGTCACACAGCTGGCGACCAGTAGCGGCCCAGATTTGTTCATCGGCACCACATCGGACGAATTTGGTGGCGAAGACGTCAACATTTCACCACGACCCTCCTCTAACCACTGCAACACGATTGTGACTTTGTGACACGGACAGTGGTCCAATGCCAGTGCGTCCGAGGAAGACATCTGTCATGAAAGTGTGGAGATGGGCCGCAATAACATACATCTAGTATAGCCGTCACGTTGCTTCCAATCATACCATAGGTAAATTGTAAGCCCAGGCATGTGTCTCTCATAGCATTATACTGCACAACCCTGCCGACGTCCGGGGTGTGTGCACGGTTCGAGTAGCCGTTCGCTGGAATGCTGCCCCCCTTCTAACAGCCGCGTACCGCAAGTGTCTAGAGGAACGGAAGCTTCCAAATGATTGGAAAAGAGCACAGGTAGTTCCAGTTTTCAAGAAGGGTCGTCGAGCAGATGCGCAAAACTATAGGCCTATAGCACTGACATCGATCTGTTGTAGAATTTTACAACATGTGTTTTTGCTCGCGTCATTTCTGGAAACTCTGTAGGAATCAACATGGATTCCGGAAACAGCTATCGTGTGAGACCCAACTCGCTTTATTTGTTCATGAGACCCAGAAAATATTAGATACAGGCTCCCAGGTAGATGCCATTTTCCTTGACTTCCGGAAGGCGTTCGATACAGTTCCGCACTGTCGCCTGATAAACAGAGTAAGAGCCTAAAGGCCGGCCGCGGTGGTCTTGCGGTTAAGGCGCTCAGTCCGGAACCGCGCGACTTCTACGGTCGCAGGTTCGAATCCTGCCTCGGGCATGGATGTGTGTGATGTCCTTAGGTTAGTTAGGTTTAAGTAGTTCTAAGTTCTAGCGGACTAATGACCACAGAAGTTAAGTCCCATAGTGCTCAGAGCCATTTGAACCATTTTAAGAGCCTAAAGAATATCGGACCAGCTGTGTGGCTGGATTGAAGAGTTTTTAGCAAACAGAACACAGCATGTTGTTCTCAATGGAGAGACGTCTAGAGACGTTAACGTAACCTCTGGCTTGCCACAGGGGAGTGTTATGGGACCATTGCTTTTCACAATATATATAAATGACCTAGTAAATAGTGTCGGAAGTTCCATGCCGCTTTTCGCAGATGATGCTGTAGTATACAGAAAAGTTGCAGCATTAGAAAATTGTAGCGAAATGCAGGGAAATCTGCGGCGGATAGGCACTTGGTGCAGGCAGTGGCAACTGACCCTTAACATAGACAAATGTAATGTATTGTGAATACATAGAAAGAAGGATCCTTTATTGTACGATTATATGATAGCGGAACAAACACTGGTAGCAGTTACTTCTGTAAAATATCTAGGAGTATGCGTGCGGAACGATTTGAAGTGGAATGATCATATAAAATTAATAGTTGGTAAGGCGGGTACCAGGTTGAGATTCATTGGGAGAGTGCTTAGAAAATGTAGTCCATCAACAAAGGAGGTGGCTTACAAAACACTCGTTCGACCTATACTTGAGTATTGCTCATCAGTGTGGGATCCGTACCAGATCGGGTTGACGGAGGAGATAGAGAAGATCCTAAGAAGAGCGGCGCGTTTCGTCACAGGGTTATTTGGTAACCGTGATAGCGTTACGGAGATGTTTAATAAACTCAAGTGGCAGACTCTGCAAGAGAGGCGCTCTCCATCGCGGTGTAGCTTGCTGTCCAGGTTTCGAGAGGGTGCGTTTCTGGATGAGATATCGAATACATTGCTTCACCCTACTTATACCTCCCGAGCAGATCACGAATGTAAAATTAGAGAGATTCAAACGACGCGCACGGAGGCTTTCAGACAGTCGTTCTTCCCGTGAACCATACGCGACTGGAACAGGAAAGGGAGGTAATGACAGTGGCACGTAAGGTGCCCTCCGCCACACACCGTTGGGTGGCTTGCGGAGTATAAATGTATACGTAGATGTAGTTCCAGACACGACCGTTGACCTGGTCTAACAAGAGATGTGATTCATCCAACCGAGTGACGCGTTTCTGTTGACCCGTGGTATATCACGATAGTCCAGTGCCCACACTAATCGTAACCGTTTTAAAAACAGTAATTGAATATGTCACTGAATCAACATGGGAACACGTAGGAATCGTCTGCTGCAGCTCCGCATCAACATCATGCACTGAACAGAGTGCTCCAAAACACTTGTGCTTGCACAAGCATTGCACTCTCTCGTCATATCTGCCACATATCTTCTTTTATCCTACTTTACAGAGCGGGTCCATAGCTTGTGGTCTAGTGGCTAGTGTTGTTGCCTCTGGATCATGGGGTCCTGGGTTCGATGCCCCACCAGGTTGGGGATTTTCTCTGCCCATGGACTGGGTGTTTGTGTTGTCCTTATCATTTCATCATCATCAACTTCATCATTTAGGACAGCGTCTAGATTGGATTGTGAAAAAAATGGACTGTGTAAGAATTGGGAGTGATGAGCGCGCAGTTGGGCGCCCCACAAACGAAACATCATCATCATTTACAGAGCTGGGGAGCTTGTAAATTTCACTTACTGTGATGAGGCTTTTGATCAGATAGTGTATGACGGAGTGAAAGAAAGCCAGCGTTGGTCTGACATATACATTGCTGCAAGGAAGGCTTTCATTCACTCCCTCACAGTGTTGTGAAAGGTTAATCGCATACTACGAGGTTCCAGAAATTAACGTGAGACGTATTGTTTTTTCTGCATTTCAGAGACTTGGCACCGATTTCACACTTTCTCGATCCTGCACCTACTGTTGAAGTTAGTAGGCCATACATTTTCAATAACTATCTCCGCAAGATGGATGTTCAGTTAACGTTCAGTCGTGTTCTTTGCGTGTACCATTAGCGATTGGAAAGGGAAAGGAGGGAGGTGATAGAAGCATTAGTGGTAGCCTCCAACCAAAACCAGAGGATGGCTTTTGCAGTGCTGGATGTCGGGAGAGAGATGGCAGATTTTTGAAAGCGTATGATCTGGACGTGTGTCCATCAGAGACAGTAAATTTGTAATACTGGATGTCATGAACTGATATATATATATATATAATATCATGAACTGATATATATATATATATATATATATATATAATATCATGAACTGATACATATATATATATATATATATATATATATATATATCAGTTCATGACATCCAGTATTACAAATTTACTGTCTCCGATGGACACACGTCCAGATCATCCGCTTTCAAAAATCTGCCATCTCTCTCCCGACATCCAGCCAGCACTGCTGGCGGCTCACCTCCAACTGCACAACGCTACGTGCTGTAAACAGCCAACTGCCCAACACTACAATAGTAAATTCCAACAATGCAAACCAGCCACAGACTGCACACAGCACAGTCAGTGATTTTCATACAGAGCGGTACGTGACGTTACCAACATAAAAACTAAACAGCCTACTTACAATATATAAGGGGGAACCCAAAGAAAAACCGGAATTATTTTTTAAAAGCTATGTATTTCCAAATTGTTTACAAAACAACCTTCTCTCCTTCAAAATACTCTCCATTACAGCTAATACATTTGTCGCACTGGTGCTTTCACTGTTCGAAACGTTTTTTGAAATCATCTTTAGAAATGGCTGACAGCTGCGCCCTCGTTTTTTTCTTCGTCAATTTTGTAAAATTGGTGTCCTTTCAAGCCTATTTTCTTGCATGGGAGTAAGAAAAATGGTTCAAATGTTTCTGAGCACTATGGGACTTACCTTGAGAGGTCATCAGTCCCCTAGAACTTAGAGCTACTTAAACCTAACTAACCTAAGGACATCACACCCATCCATGTCCGAGGCAGGATTCGAACCTGCGACCGTAGCGGTCGCGCAGCTCCAGACTGTAGCGCTTAGAACCGCTCGGCCACTCCGGCCGGCGAGTAAGAAAAAGTCGCACGGAACCAGTTCAGGCGAGTAAGGTGCGTGGGTCAGCGAAACCATGCCATTTTTAGCCAAAAATTGTTTAACAGAGATGGCTGTATGTGCAGGCGCGTTGTCGAGGTGGGAGAACCAGTCTCCCGTCTGCCACAAACCGGGTCTTTTTTGACGAACACAGTTGCGTAATCTTCTTAAAACTTCCAAATAAAAGGGCTGTCGAAGGCGCGTGAGCACAAGCTCTCGAATTTTACAATTTAAAGATAAAAATAGTGACCGAGGGCTGTTTTCTTTCAATTGTAACTATTCACGGTCTCTGAACGTGCAGCCATGTACAAAATTTTGCTCTCGAATTGTTCCAGTATTTCCGTCTATTTGGGCAGCTGATGGACGTCCAGAATTAAGTTGATTATCAATCGACATGTTGCCATTTTTAAATCGTGCATACCTCTCCTACACCTGAGTTTTTCCCGTAGCGTGCTCTTAATAAGCTGTGTCCAACATTAAAACAATCTCAGCGGCATTTTTACCGAGTAGAAAACAAAATTTCATAGCTGTACGTTGTGCACTTTTAACTTGCCATCAAAAAAACGAAACAAGAAAAAAACAGCGCTAGCAAAAATAATCACTGCAGATGGACTGACCAAGCCAGGTCGACGACACAGGCGCCACCGAACTGGCAATGAGTTGCGCTCTACACTCCTAGCGGCAGAAATGCGTACTACACAAGCTCTGCCCACGGCAATGTTACTCCGTTTTTTTTACTTCTTACTTTTTTTTTTTGTACCACTCGTAAGGGGTGATGAAAAAGTTTGTTTCGAAGCCATGCAGCCCAGAACCGGTATGCCAATCAGGCGAAATCGCCGATGGCATTGAGGCAATCATCCCGCCGACGGTCGAGGTTGAAGATACCCTTTTGGTAAAACACCGTTTCCCGCTATCGTGAAGAAGTCCGGAACTGGCTGTTGCACATCCTCGTCGGCCCTGCGAGGCCTATTTAAAGCACCGCTGGCGTAAGCAGCGCTCGAGGCTACACCAGACCAGTACGGTGGATGCTCTACCGTCTGCGACTTGAGTTGGCGTAACTTTTGCGTCACGAGATTTGCGATGTGGGAACACGCGTTGTCATGAAGCAGCAGCAGCCCATGTCGAAGTTTTCATTCCACAAAGGTGGTTTTCGACAGACACCCTATCCCATACACATTCTTCATCCTCCACTGTACTTCAGCAAGCAAGAAAAGAATAACAGCACATTGGTCCTGTTTGGACGCATTTGGTAATAACGTCGGCATAGTTCAGATGCCCGCATTCGCCGCACGGACGTCCGACAGACACAAATGCCACAGTAATCCCTTGCCAACATGTCGCTGTTCATATACCTGCATCGGAATCGCTCTAAGTGGCATATAGACTGCAGCAATCCCCTCAAACGCAGACTTTTTGGTCGCCCCGTACGGTTTACAGACGGGAAAAGAGGTTCTTTCCTTTTACCGTTTCGCAATCGTTCACTGAAGGTACAGTCGTAGGATATCTTCTAAAATCGGGTCGGACGTCCTTTTGCCACCAGACGTGGCATGTATTCAACAAGTAGTTGCAAGTCCACTGCAGAAATATTCAGCCAAGCTGCCTCAATGTTGTTGTCGTGGTCTTCAGTCCAGAGACTGGTTTGATGCAGCTCTCCACGCTATTCAACCCCGAGCAAGCTTCTTAATCTCCAAGTAACTACTGCAACATACATCCTTCTGAATCTGAGTAGTGCATTCATTTCTTGGTCTCTCTCTACGATTTTTGCCCTCCACGCTTCCCTCCAGTACTAAACTCGTGCTCTCTTGATGCCTCAGAACATGTCCTACCAACCGATCCCTTCTTCTAGTAAAGTTGTGCCACAAATTCCTCTTCTCCGCATTTCTATTCAGCACCTATTACGTCATCTACCCACCTAATATTCAGCGTTCTTCTGTAGCACCACATTTCGAAAGCTTCTATACTCTTCTTGCCTAAACTAAGTAGTTATCATCCATGTTTCACTTCCATATATGGCTACACTTCATACAGATACTGTCATGACGGAAAGCCATCGAGTAAAACAGAACTGATTTCTGGAGTTCCCCAAGGTAGTGCTATAGGCTCTTTATGTCCCTTATGTACATAAACGATAAGGGGGACAATCTGAGCAGCCATCTTAGGTTGTTAGCAGATGACGCTGTCTCTTATCGACTAATAAAGTCATCAGAAGACCAAAACAAACTGCGAAACGATTTAGAAAAGATATCTGAATGGTGCGAAAAGTGGCACTTGACCCTAAATAACGAAAAATTGTGAGGTCATCCACATGATAAAAGGAATTCGTTAAATTTCGGTTACACGATAAATCAGTCAAATATAAAGGCCGTAAATTCAACTAAATACCTAGGAATTACAATTATGAACAACTTGAATTAGAAGGAACGCATAGAAAGTGTTGTGTTCAAAATGTTCAAATGTGTGTGAAATCTTACAGGACTTAACTGCTAAGGTCATCAGTCCCTAAGCTTACACATTACTTAACCTAAATTATCCTAAGGACAAACACACACACCCATGCCCGAGGGAGGACTCGAACCTCCGCCGGGACCAGCCGCTCAGTCCACGACTGCAGCGCCCTAGACCACTCAGCTAATCCCGCGCGGCTGAAAATGTTGTGGGGAACGCAAACCAAAAACTGCGTTTTATTGGGAGAAACTTAGAGAATGTAACAGATCTACTAAGGAGACAGCAAACACTACGCTTGTCCGTCCTCTTTTAGAATACCGCTGCGCGGTGTGGGATCCTTACCAGATAGGACTGACGGAGCACATCAAAAAAGTTCAAAGAAGGGTAGCACGTTTTGTATTATCGCGAAATAGACGAGAGAGTGTCACTGAAATGATACAGGATTAGGGCTGGACATCATTAAAAGAAAGGCTTTTTTCGTTGCGACGGAATCTTCTCACGAAATTCCAATCACCAACTTTCTCCTGCTAATGGGAAAAATTTTGTTGACACCGACCTACATAGGGAGAAACGATCACCACGATAAAATAAGGAAAATCAGAGCCCGTAACGAAAGATATAGGTGTCCGTTCTTTCCGCGCGCTACACGAGATTGGAATAATAGAGAATTGTGATGGTGTTACGATGAACCCTCTGCCAGGCACTTAAATGTGATTTGTAGAGTATCCATGTAGATGCAGATGTCCGAAAAGACTTTCTGCCACTTAAACCTATACTCGATGTTAACAAATTTCTCTTCTTCAGAAACGCTTTCCTTGCCGTTGCCAGTCTACATTTTATATCCTCTCTACTTCGATCATCATCAGTTATTCTGCTCCCCAAATAGCAAAACTGCTGCCTGCACAGCTATCCATAATTGCGAAAGTGTTGACAGTGCAGGATTGTGTGTGACCTCTCGATTATGGCGCAAAAGTTCTATGGGACTGATGTTTGGATACATCGCGTCCCTGAATGGCTGCAAATGGTCACCAAGTTGCCGAACACACAGAAGTGCCAGTCCATTCCATCTAAACACAGTTCCCACCATTATGGAATCAGCACCAGCTTCCACAGTGTCTTGTTGAGTGCCGGCCGCGGTAGTCTAGCGGTTCTAGGTGCTCAGTCCGGAACCGCGCGACTGCTACGGTCGCAGGTTCGAATCCTGCCTCGGGCATGGATGTGTGTGATGCCCTTAACACAGTTCCCACCATTATGGAGTCAGCACCAGCTTCCAGTGTCTTGTTGAGTGCCGGCCGCGGTGGTCTAGCGGTTCTAGGCGCTCACTCCGGAACCGCGCGACTGCTGCGGTCGCAGGTTCGAATCCTGCCTCGGGCATGGATGTGTGTGATGCCCTTAACACAGTTCCCACCATTATGGAGTCAGCACCAGCTTCCAGTGTCTTGTTGAGTGCCGGCCGCGGTGGTCTAGCGGTTCTAGGCGCTCAGTCCGGAACCGCGTGACTGCTGCGGTCGCAGGTTCGAATCCTGCCTCGGGCATGGATGTGTGTGATGCCCTTAACACAGTTCCCACCATTATGGAGTCAGCACCAGCTTCCAGTGTCTTGTTGAGTGCCGGCCGCGGTGGTCTAGCGGTTCTAGGCGCTCAGTCCGGAACCGCGCGACTGCTGCGGTCGCAGGTTCGAATCCTGCCTCGGGCATGGATGTGTGTGATGCCCTTAACACAGTTCCCCCCATTATGGAGTCAGCACCAGCTTCCACAGTGTCTTGTTGAGTGCCGGCCGCGGTGGTCTAGCGGTTCTAGGCGCTCACTCCGGAACCGCGCGACTGCTGCGGTCGCAGGTTCGAATCCTGCCTCGGGCATGGATGTGTGTGATGCCCTTAACACAGTTCCCACCATTATGGAGTCAGCACCAGCTTCCAGTGTCTTGTTGAGTGCCGGCCGCGGTGGTCTAGCGGTTCTAGGCGCTCACTCCGGAACCGCGCGACTGCTGCGGTCGCAGGTTCGAATCCTGCCTCGGGCATGGATGTGTGTGATGCCCTTAACACAGTTCCCACCATTATGGAGTCAGCACCAGCTTCCAGTGTCTTGTTGAGTGCCGGCCGCGGTGGTCTAGCGGTTCTAGGCGCTCAGTCCGGAACCGCGCAACTGCTGCGGTCGCAGGTTCGAATCCTGCCTCGGGCATGGATGTGTGTGATGCCCTTAACACAGTTCCCACCATTATGGAGTCAGGACCAGCTTCCAGTGTCTTGTTGAGTGCCGGCCGCGGTGGTCTAGCGGTTCTAAGCGCTCAGTCCGGAACCGCGCGACTGCTGCGGTCGCAGGTTCGAATCCTGCCTCGGGCATGGATGTGTGTGATGCCCTTAACACAGTTCCCACCATTATGGAGTGAGCACCAGCTTCCAGTGTCTTGTTGAGTGCCGGCCGCGGTGGTCTAGTGGTTCTAGGCGCTCAGTCCGGAACCGCGCGACTACTGCGGTCGCAGGTTCGAATCCTGCCTCGGGCATGGATGTGTGTGATGCCCTTAACACAGTTCCCACCATTATGGAGTCAGCACCAGCTTCCACAGTGTCTTGTTGAGTGCCGGCCGCGGTGGTCTAGCGGTTCTAGGCGCTCAGTCCGGAACCGAGCGACTGCTGCGGTCGCAGGTTCGAATCCTGCCTCGGGCATGGATGTGTGTGATGCCCTTAACACAGTTCCCACCATTATGGAGTCAGCACCAGCTTCCACAGTGTCTTGTTGAGTGCCGGCCGCGGTGGTCTAGCGGTTCTAGGCGCTCACTCCGGAACCGCGCGACTGCTGCGGTCGCAGGTTCGAATCCTGCTTCGGGCATGGATGTGTGTGATGCCCTTAACACAGTTCCCACCATTATGGAGTCAGCACCAGCTTCCAGTGTCTTGTTGAGTGCCGGCCGCGGTGGTCTAGCGGTTCTAGGCGCTCAGTCCGGAACCGCGCAACTGCTGCGGTCGCAGGTTCGAATCCTGCCTCGGGCATGGATGTGTGTGATGCCCTTAACACAGTTCCCACCATTATGGAGTCAGGACCAGCTTCCAGTGTCTTGTTGAGTGCCGGCCGCGGTGGTCTAGCGGTTCTAAGCGCTCAGTCCGGAACCGCGCGACTGCTGCGGTCGCAGGTTCGAATCCTGCCTCGGGCATGGATGTGTGTGATGCCCTTAACACAGTTCCCACCATTATGGAGTGAGCACCAGCTTCCAGTGTCTTGTTGAGTGCCGGCCGCGGTGGTCTAGTGGTTCTAGGCGCTCAGTCCGGAACCGCGCGACTACTGCGGTCGCAGGTTCGAATCCTGCCTCGGGCATGGATGTGTGTGATGCCCTTAACACAGTTCCCACCATTATGGAGTCAGCACCAGCTTCCACAGTGTCTTGTTGAGTGCCGGCCGCGGTGGTCTAGCGGTTCTAGGCGCTCAGTCCGGAACCGCGCGACTGCTGCGGTCGCAGGTTCGAATCCTGCCTCGGGCATGGATGTGTGTGATGCCCTTAACACAGTTCCCACCATTATGGAGTCAGCACCAGCTTCCACAGTGTCTTGTTGAGTGCCGGCCGCGGTGGTCTAGCGGTTCTAGGCGCTCAGTAAGGAACCGCGCGACTGCTGCGGTCGCAGGTTCGAATCCTGCCTCGGGCATGGATGTGTGTGATGCCCTTAACACAGTTCCCACCATTATGGAGTGAGCACCAGCTTCCAGTGTCTTGTTGAGTGCCGGCCGCGGTGGTCTAGCGGTTCTAGGCGCTCAGTCCGGAACCGCGCGACTACTGCGGTCGCAGGTTCGAATCCTGCCTCGGGCATGGATGTGTGTGATGCCCTTAACACAGTTCCCACCATTATGGAGTCAGCACCAGCTTCCACAGTGTCTTGTTGAGTGCCGGCCGCGGTGGTCTAGCGGTTCTAGGCGCTCACTCCGGAACCGCGCGACTGCTGCGGTCGCAGGTTCGAATCCTGCCTCGGGCATGGATGTGTGTGATGCCCTTAACACAGTTCCCACCATTATGGAGTCAGCACCAGCTTCCACAGTGTCTTGTTGAGTGCCGGCCGCGGTGGTCTAGCGGTTCTAGGCGCTCACTCCGGAACCGCGCGACTGCTGCGGTCGCAGGTTCGAATCCTGCCTCGGGCATGGATGTGTGTGATGCCCTTAACACAGTTCCCACCATTATGGAGTCAGCACCAGCTTCCACAGTGTCTTGTTGAGTGCCGGCCGCGGTGGTCTAGCGGTTCTAGGCGCTCACTCCGGAACCGCGCGACTGCTGCGGTCGCAGGTTCGAATCCTGCCTCGGGCATGGATGTGTGTGATGCCCTTAACACAGTTCCCACCATTATGGAGTCAGCACCAGCTTCCACAGTGTCTTGTTGAGTGCCGGCCGCGGTGGTCTAGCGGTTCTAGGCGCTCACTCCGGAACCGCGCGACTGCTGCGGTCGCAGGTTCGAATCCTGCCTCGGGCATGGATGTGTGTGATGCCCTTAACACAGTTCCCACCATTATGGAGTCAGCACCAGCTTCCACAGTGTCTTGTTGAGTGCCGGCCGCGGTGGTCTAGCGGTTCTAGGCGCTCACTCCGGAACCGCGCGACTGCTGCGGTCGCAGGTTCGAATCCTGCCTCGGGCATGGATGTGTGTGATGCCCTTAACACAGTTCCCACCATTATGGAGTCAGCACCAGCTTCCAGTGTCTTGTTGAGTGCCGGCCGCGGTGGTCTAGCGGTTCTAGGCGCTCAGTCCGGAACCGCGCAACTGCTGCGGTCGCAGGTTCGAATCCTGCCTCGGGCATGGATGTGTGTGATGCCCTTAACACAGTTCCCACCATTATGGAGTCAGGACCAGCTTCCAGTGTCTTGTTGAGTGCCGGCCGCGGTGGTCTAGCGGTTCTAAGCGCTCAGTCCGGAACCGCGCGACTGCTGCGGTCGCAGGTTCGAATCCTGCCTCGGGCATGGATGTGTGTGATGCCCTTAACACAGTTCCCACCATTATGGAGTGAGCACCAGCTTCCAGTGTCTTGTTGAGTGCCGGCCGCGGTGGTCTAGTGGTTCTAGGCGCTCAGTCCGGAACCGCGCGACTACTGCGGTCGCAGGTTCGAATCCTGCCTCGGGCATGGATGTGTGTGATGCCCTTAACACAGTTCCCACCATTATGGAGTCAGCACCAGCTTCCACAGTGTCTTGTTGAGTGCCGGCCGCGGTGGTCTAGCGGTTCTAGGCGCTCAGTCCGGAACCGCGCGACTGCTGCGGTCGCAGGTTCGAATCCTGCCTCGGGCATGGATGTGTGTGATGCCCTTAACACAGTTCCCACCATTATGGAGTCAGCACCAGCTTCCACAGTGTCTTGTTGAGTGCCGGCCGCGGTGGTCTAGCGGTTCTAGGCGCTCACTCCGGAACCGCGCGACTGCTGCGGTCGCAGGTTCGAATCCTGCTTCGGGCATGGATGTGTGTGATGCCCTTAACACAGTTCCCACCATTATGGAGTCAGCACCAGCTTCCAGTGTCTTGTTGAGTGCCGGCCGCGGTGGTCTAGCGGTTCTAGGCGCTCAGTCCGGAACCGCGCGACTGCTGCGGTCGCAGGTTCGAATCCTGCCTTGGGCATGGATGTGTGTGATGCCCTTAACACAGTTCCCACCATTATGGAGTCAGCACCAGCTTCCAGTGTCTTGTTGAGTGCCGGCCGCGGTGGTCTAGCGGTTCTAGGCGCTCAGTCCGGAACCGCGCGACTGCTGCGGTCGCAGGTTCGAATCCTGCCTCGGGCATGGATGTGTGTGATGCCCTTAACACAGTTCCCACCATTATGGAGTCAGCACCAGCTCCCAGTGTCTTGTTGAGTGCCGGCCGCGGTGGTCTAGCGGTTCTAGGCGCTCAGTCCGGAACCGCGCAACTGCTGCGGTCGCAGGTTCGAATCCTGCCTCGGGCATGGATGTGTGTGATGCCCTTAACACAGTTCCCACCATTATGGAGTGAGCACCAGCTTCCAGTGTCTTGTTGAGTGCCGGCCGCGGTGGTCTAGTGGTTCTAGGCGCTCAGTCCGGAACCGCGCGACTACTGCGGTCGCAGGTTCGAATCCTGCCTCGGGCATGGATGTGTGTGATGCCCTTAACACAGTTCCCACCATTATGGAGTCAGCACCAGCTTCCAGTGTCTTGTTGAGTGCCGGCCGCGGTGGTCTAGCGGTTCTAGGCGCTCAGTCCGGAACCGCGCGACTGCTGCGGTCGCAGGTTCGAATCCTGCCTCGGGCATGGATGTGTGTGATGCCCTTAACACAGTTCCCACCATTATGGAGTCAGCACCAGCTTCCACAGTGTCTTGTTGAGTGCCGGCCGCGGTGGTCTAGCGGTTCTAGGCGCTCACTCCGGAACCGCGCGACTGCTGCGGTCGCAGGTTCGAATCCTGCTTCGGGCATGGATGTGTGTGATGCCCTTAACACAGTTCCCACCATTATGGAGTCAGCACCAGCTTCCAGTGTCTTGTTGAGTGCCGGCCGCGGTGGTCTAGCGGTTCTAGGCGCTCAGTCCGGAACCGCGCGACCGCTGCGGTCGCAGGTTCGAATCCTGCCTCGGGCATGGATGTGTGTGATGCCCTTAACACAGTTCCCACCATTATGGAGTCAGCACCAGCTTCCAGTGTCTTGTTGAGTGCCGGCCGCGGTGGTCTAGCGGTTCTAGGCGCTCAGTCCGGAACCGCGCGACTACTGCGGTCGCAGGTTCGAATCCTGCCTCGGGCATGGATGTGTGTGATGCCCTTAACACAGTTCCCACCATTATGGAGTCAGCACCAGCTTCCAGTGTCTTGTTGAGTGCCGGCCGCGGTGGTCTAGCGGTTCTAGGCGCTCAGTCCGGAACCGCGCGACTGCTGCGGTCGCAGGTTCGAATCCTGCCTCGGGCATGGATGTGTGTGATGCCCTTAACACAGTTCCCACCATTATGGAGTCAGCACCAGCTTCCAGTGTCTTGTTGAGTGCCGGCCGCGGTGGTCTAGCGGTTCTAGGCGCTCAGTCCGGAACCGCGCGACCGCTGCGGTCGCAGGTTCGAATCCTGCCTCGGGCATGGATGTGTGTGATGCCCTTAACACAGTTCCCACCATTATGGAGTCAGCACCAGCTTCCAGTGTCTTGTTGAGTGCCGGCCGCGGTGGTCTAGCGGTTCTAGGCGCTCAGTCCGGAACCGCGCGACTACTGCGGTCGCAGGTTCGAATCCTGCCTCGGGCATGGATGTGTGTGATGCCCTTAACACAGTTCCCACCATTATGGAGTCAGCACCAGCTTCCAGTGTCTTGTTGAGTGCCGGCCGCGGTGGTCTAGCGGTTCTAGGCGCTCAGTCCGGAACCGCGCGACTGCTGCGGTCGCAGGTTCGAATCCTGCCTCGGGCATGGATGTGTGTGATGCCCTTAACACAGTTCCCACCATTATGGAGTCAGCACCAGCTTCCACAGTGTCTTGTTGAGTGCCGGCCGCGGTGGTCTAGCGGTTCTAGGCGCTCACTCCGGAACCGCGCGACTGCTGCGGTCGCAGGTTCGAATCCTGCTTCGGGCATGGATGTGTGTGATGCCCTTAACACAGTTCCCACCATTATGGAGTCAGCACCAGCTTCCAGTGTCTTGTTGAGTGCCGGCCGCGGTGGTCTAGCGGTTCTAGGCGCTCAGTCCGGAACCGCGCGACCGCTGCGGTCGCAGGTTCGAATCCTGCCTTGGGCATGGATGTGTGTGATGCCCTTAACACAGTTCCCACCATTATGGAGTCAGCACCAGCTTCCAGTGTCTTGTTGAGTGCCGGCCGCGGTGGTCTAGCGGTTCTAGGCGCTCAGTCCGGAACCGCGCGACTGCTGCGGTCGCAGGTTCGAATCCTGCCTCGGGCATGGATGTGTGTGATGCCCTTAACACAGTTCCCAACATTATGGAGTCAGCACCAGCTTCCAGTGTCTTGTTGAGTGCCGGCCGCGGTGGTCTAGCGGTTCTAGGCGCTCAGTCCGGAACCGCGCAACTGCTGCGGTCGCAGGTTCGAATCCTGCCTCGGGCATGGATGTGTGTGATGCCCTTAACACAGTTCCCACCATTATGGAGTCAGGACCAGCTTCCAGTGTCTTGTTGAGTGCCGGCCGCGGTGGTCTAGCGGTTCTAAGCGCTCAGTCCGGAACCGCGCGACTGCTGCGGTCGCAGGTTCGAATCCTGCCTCGGGCATGGATGTGTGTGATGCCCTTAACACAGTTCCCACCATTATGGAGTGAGCACCAGCTTCCAGTGTCTTGTTGAGTGCCGGCCGCGGTGGTCTAGTGGTTCTAGGCGCTCAGTCCGGAACCGCGCGACTACTGCGGTCGCAGGTTCGAATCCTGCCTCGGGCATGGATGTGTGTGATGCCCTTAGGTTAGTTGGGTTTAAGTAGTTCTAAGTCCTAGGGGACTGATGACCACAGATGTTAAGTCCCATAGTGCTCAGAGCCATTTGTCTTGTTGAGAACTTGGGTCAATGGCTTCGTGGGTCTGCGCCACATTCGAACTCTACCGTCAGCTGCAAACAACTGAAATCGGGACTCATCTGCCCATGCCATGTTTTCCCAGTCGTCTAGGGTCCAACCGATTTGCTCACGATTCCAGCAGAGGCGCTGCATGCGATGTCGTGCTGTCAGCAAAGCCACTCCCATCGGTCATCTGCTGCCATAGCCCATTAACGCCAGTTGTCGCCGCACTGCCTTATCGGATACCTTAGTCGTACGTCCCACATCGATATCTGCGGTTGCTGATCCGTTAGCTGCTCTCGGTCGTTAAGTGAAGTCTATCGGCCACAGCCTTGTCCGTGATGAGAAGAAATACCTGAAAATTTGTATTCTCGGGCCCCTCTTGACACTGTTCATCTTCGAATAATGAATTGCATAACAGTTTCCGAAATGGAATGTCGTATGCTTCAAGCTCCAACTACCATTCCGCGTTCAGGCTCTGTTAAACTCCCGTCGTGCGGTCATAAACAGGTCGTAAATCTTTTTACAGGGATCGCCTGAGTACAAATGACATCTCCGGCAACACGCTGCACTTTTATGCCTTCCGTACGCGATAGCATCGCCAACAACGTTCGTTGGAAAATGAACCTAACTGTCAATAATTATAGGTAATACCGTTACAAATAACAACAATAAAAGAGTGCAGTAATATCCACTCACCTTTAAGCTGAAATATTGTCTCAACACCGATGTCACAAAAACTCCAGACACAAGACATTTTGTATTAACCTCTACGTACTGTGTCCGGCTCAACTATGGCTTCCTACTCGCTGTGTCGTCGTCTGGTACACAATAGACGTGTTTAGGAAACTCTCCACCAGAGTGCAACCCCTAACATGAGCACAGTTGGGGCGTCTCATATTAGGGAACTATCACATAATAGGCACCTTTCCTCTACCGTGTTCGAATCCTGCTCGTGCACTTTTTTTCAAAATCGACGGAACTTTTCAATTTTTTTTTTCAAAGAATAGCAACAAACAGTGTAAGGTGTGCGAAATTATAAAGATATATTCAGTTATTAATTTTTTTCTATCATACAATATTACAAAATCTTATTTTTCATGGTCCACATTGCTAGATGTGCCAGAACAATATTGTGGATTATCATAGCCGGCCGATGTGGCCGAGAGGTTCTAGGCGCTACAGTCTGGAACCGCTACGATCGCAGGTTCGAATCCTGCCGTGGGCATGGATGTGTGTGATGACCTTAGGTTAGTTTGGTTTAAGTAGTTCTAAGTTCTAGGGGACTGATGACCTCAGATGTTAAGTCCCATAGTGCTCAGAGCCATTTTGAACTTATTGTAGGAACAACCGAAGCATAAATTTTCGCAGCACCTCGCGCATTTCATGAAAGCAAACGTCTTACAGGCGCAAGGTTTCTTCATGAGCGGTACCGGGGAAACACAATTCTTTTGCATTCAAAAAGATTTCTCTTTCACCCGCTAATTTCGATGCGAACCATGCGTATCTAATCATGCTTTCAAAATTAGGTGCGCTGAATTGATGTAGGATTAACGAATGTAGTTTTATCGAATCTTCTCTACAAGCGATCTCCCTATTGTCTTTCATCAACTCCGGAGCATTCTGAATAATTTTCGTGAAGATTTTCACCTGTCAGTAAAAATAAACATCGTAGTGCTGGCAATGAGGAGTGCACTTTGGCGGGACCACTTTTAGGGTGCAGGTGCTCGCTTTCCTTTCATCAGTGAATAGATGATCGTATAAAATTGAATCGGTTTGCCCTCGCCACGAATCGATAATGTACCAAAAAAAAATTCTGTCCCAAGTACGGACGAATTACAGAACGCAAAAATTCTTCGTACAACAGTTTCGTGAACTTCCCGGATTTCGTACAGGACACGACCTCATTTCTGTTTTTCCCAGATAATTCATCTACTCGTTTTTGAACGTGAGTACCAAATTTTCCGGTCGGTTCTTGCATACATAAAAGAACATATCGGAGCAGGATTCGAACTCGGTACCTCCAGCGCGGTAGCCGCGAACCTTTACCGCTGCGATACGCTGACTTGCTCGTAATATATGTAATATTACGGGTAAACAAAGCGCGCAGTGAACTTCAGAATCGATTTTCTCAAAAACCAAAGCCCGTCGCTAAAAAACTGGATAGCCAGGTACTCAGGGTAAGAGCCTCTACAACATATTTGAAGAGCATCAAAATCCGTCATTTACAGTATGGAGGGTCCCCTTGTCAGTGGTAGGCAGAACAAAGGGACAACTGTGTTTTCTATAATCTTCATTGTACCATTGCGTGTGTGTGTGTGTGTGTGTGTGTGTGTGTGTGTGTGCGTGTGTGTGTTCAAATGGCTCTGAGCACTATGGGACTTAACTTCTAAGGTCATCAGCCCCCTAGAACTTAGAATTAATTAAACCTAACTAACCTAAGGACATCACACACATCCATGCCAGAGTCAGGATTCGAACCTGCGACCGCAGCGGTCGCACGGTTCCAGACTGAAGCGCATAGAACCGTTCGGCCACCCCGGCCGGCTGTGTGTGCGTGTATTTGTGTGTGTTTTTACTGTTGTAACAATTCAGACTACCCCTGTCAGTGACACGAACATACCATTGCGCTCTCTTCGAGTCAGTACTATGCTTTGCTGCCAGTACGTGGGCCCACAGGTTAAATCTCTCAACCAACAGGACCATTGTACGTCGAGGCCAAAGAAGTGTTCTAATTCGACTAACAGGGGCATTCAACACAACATCAAATGACGCACTATGTGTCGTCATGGGAATTTTCCCCATAGATATCACCATCAGGTACCGCGCAGCAATGTACTGGCTTAGGATGGGGAGAATAGACCAGGTTCGGCAGATCACTGGTGTACCGATTGAGACAACACGCCAACTCAGAGCATGGCGAGTGGATACCTGGCAGAGCGAGTGGGCCAACAGCGATAAGGGCCGCCGTGTATACAACTTCTTCCCTGACATCCGGGAAAGACTAAAACTAAAACATATTGATCCCAGCCGCGGTATGGTACATTTCATCACAGGACATGGCCCTTATCCCACGCACCTGTACCGCGTGAGTCTGCAGCAGACTAATAGATGCACATGCGGGGAAGAAGGTTCCCCTGAACATACCGTCTTCTTCTGCGGACAATGCACGAACATAAGACACACAGTACACATAAATCGCCTGAACACACAGAACGAACTACATGCCATAATACGCGACCCGGAAAGGTGGACTGAACTCAACAAACTAACGGACGAAATCTCGAAGATCCAACAAATAGAATACTTGCGCAACAGACCCTACCGAAGGCAAGTCGGTCCAAACAGACGTCACGATGCCCAGGGGGATACAGATATGATTAGCACCACGAGTGATGAAGAAGAAACAGATACAGACCAGGGCACCAACACAGATATTGAAGCGTCCAGCGCGGATGATCCATAGTGTCAACCAAGTCAAATTCAAAGAACAGAGTGGAACAACCGACAAGAGGTGCACAAGTCACACACAATCCTAAAAACAGATTGCACCGTATATATAAATAGTTAACAGCATCTCCATGTCCAATAAGAGCTTAAAGCTAGGTACCTCTTCAAGGGACCTACACCTTCCGTTAAGAGGCAGCGCACAGTCTGTATGGAAGGATCTTAATTGTGGTCCCTCTCTTTTGAGCCCAACCCGACGGATACCTATGGTAGATCGGGGAAAACCACCGCTCAGGCTGTGTTGCTGGCGGGGCCGGAAGGTGCTAACTGCCACACCACGTATCATTGTAAGTCTCATTGGCTCAGTGTGAACTGTTTGTACAACCAACCTACACAGCCTATACCTCAACCTCCACTATACTAAGAACCTCTCATCTGAAGCTTAAAGTTGGGCACCTCTTCAAGGGACCTACGCCCCCCTGGTAAGAGGCGGCGCACGTCCTGGATGGAAGGATCTTAATTGTGGTTCCTCTCTTTTGAGCCCAACCCGACGGATACCTATGGTAGATCGGGGAAAACCACCGTTCAGGTCGTGTTGTCGGCGGGGCCGGGAGGTGCTTGCGCCTGATGTACTCTACTAGGAGCCTTGCAGGCTCAACACAAACCGTTAGCGTCATTACCTTATTACTTTTACCACGAGTACCCTTTCATTAGCAACTTTGAGCCAAGCACAAAATCAGTTACCTCTCTATTGTATATCGCAAATAGTTTAGCAGGCTGGACATGGAGGTCTTAGTTTCTAGCTTTAACGTACCCTAATCTCTTCTAGTTAAGGTAGTTTTTAGGATGGTAGATGTTAAAGGCATGGTGAGCAACGGCCAGCGTCTTGAGGGTCATTCCAAGACCCGGGCCGCCGCCCACAACCAGGTGACGGGCCATATTATACCTATAACTTCTCTATTCAGTTCTCTTCCTTCCTTCTTTCTAAATATTTAATTTCGTTTTGTTTATTAATATCTTACTTGATTTTGTATTAGTTATAAGTTTTTCTAATGCTGCACAAAAAAAAAGATATCAAATGGATCTAAACAGAGCCCGCCTCCACGTGGCGGGACACGGGCAACGGTGTGAGTGGGGACGGGAGCCGGTGTGGTGTCACTTTCAGTCACTGCAGACCCCGGACCCAGTCACAGCGGCTAAGTGGCAACATACGACCCACCATAAGAAATTAGACGGTGGGTCATAAAATATAAGCAGCTAGTGAAAAAAAAAAAAGTGTTGGAAAGTGTAGCACACACGAAGCAGACTCAGCTGTTAACTTTCGTCTCCCGGTGCCACAACGCAGGAGAAAGCAGTGTGCGTGCCAAGTGTAGGAGCGACTAATTCCGACCCGCTCTGAGTGTAGTCAGGTGTTGCCAACGCCTGACCAGTTACTGTCTACCTCAATGTCACACACGGTTCGCCTTGAGCCGTGTCGCTAGGCGAGCAGAAACGCTATCCCTACACTGAGTTACGTCTATTTATTTTTCGTATCGTCTGACATTTATGGTTGTCGGTCTTGTTACGGCGAGTAGTCGGCCAAGGTATGGTCGCTTCACGCAGCGATTTACTTGCTGAATGACTTCGTTTGAGTCAGTGTAGATGAGTCTACATGATATTCAGCGTCCACTTGAAAAGAAACTTAACCACAACTCGTAATCTAAGAAATACATACAATAGATAACTGTGATGTGTATTGTCGTTATTAATATACGAAACTCGTCGTGAAGTTTCTGCGCCAAACTTCTTAAATTTCTGAACGGACAGTCGTCTTCGAGTAATTCTTTAATATTGTTTTTTTCTTTCACTCTCCCGTTTATAAGTAGTCTGTTCGTCGATTATTCCAAAGAGGCTGTGTACGATTTGTGTCGTAATGAGGCGCAAAGAGTCAGTTTAGACGCTGCTTGTACAAGTTTCACTTAATCGTGTAGGTTGTGTGTGTTTCAAATGCGTGTGAAATCTTATGGGACTTAACTGCTAAGGTCATCAGACCCTCAGCTTACACACTATTTAAACTAAATTAGGCTAAGGACAAACACACACACCCATGTCCGAGGGAGGACTCGAACCTCCGCCGGGACCAGCCGCACTAACCGTGCAGGTGCACGCTGGCAATGTACCTATTAGCAAATACACGACAAAACTGAAATAAATGTCCAAAATCCTACTTTACTTCCATCAGCTGCTATGAAAAAGGTTTATTATTTGCTACCGCGTTCGACTGTCACAGATTATCTTACAAGGAAATGAATACCCTTAGATGCATACAGGCGTTGCCGTAAGTCAACGTGGACACTTGAAAACGCGTACCCCGACAGGGACTCGAACCCGGGATCTCTTGCTTACATGGCAGACGCTGTATCCATCTTTTATTTTATTTTTTTAATCTCATTTTCTTCTATATTGTTATATTGTTCGTTGAATTTGTTCGTGGCGGACATCCGATGATACTCGTTCAGGTTATTCGTTGACCCGTTCACTCAGTTTTTTATTACAGAGGGTAGCTAAACCCTCTGACCGAACACACTGAGCTACCGCGCCGGCTTACCGAGGACACACAGGATAGTGCGGCTCAGGGACTTATCTCTGGCACGCCTCCCGTCAGACCCACATTCGCAAATTATTGTCCCGCATATATATATATATATATATATATATATATATATATATATATATATATATATATATATATATATATATATATAGGGTGTTTCAAAAATGACCGGTATATTTGAAACGGCAATAAAAACTAAACGAGCAGCGATGGAAATACACCGTTTGTTGCAATATGCTTGGGACAACAGTACATTTTCAGGCAGACAAACTTTCGAAATTACAGTAGTTACAATTTTCAACAACAGATGGCGCTGCGGTCTGGGAAACTTTATAGTACGATATTTTCCACATATCCACCATGCGTAGCAATAATATGGCGTAGTCTCTGAATGAAATTACCCGAAACCTTTGACAACGTGTCTGGCGGAATGGCTTCACATGCAGATGAGATGTACTGCTTCAGCTGTTCAATTGTTTCTGGATTCTGGCGGTACACCTGGTCTTTCAAGTGTCCCCACAGAAAGAAGTCACAGGGGTTCATGTCTGGCGAATAGGGAGGCCAATCCACGCCGCCTCCTGTATGTTTCGGATAGCCCAAAGCAATCACACGATCATCGAAATATTCATTCAGGAAATTAAAGACGTTGGCCGTGCGATGTGGCCGGGCACCATCTTGCATAAACCACGAGGTGTTTGCAGTGTCGTCTAAGGCAGTTTGTACCGCCACAAATTCACGAAGAATGTCCAGATAGCGTGATGCAGTAATCGTTTCGGATCTGAAAAATGGGCCAATGATTCCTTTGGAAGAAATGGCGGCCCAGACCAGTACTTTTTGAGGATGCAGGGACGATGGGACTGCAACATGGGGCTTTTCGGTTCCCCATATGCGCAAGTTCTGTTTATTGATGAAGCCGTCCAGGTAAAAATAAGCTTCGTCAGTAAACCAAATGCTGCCCACATGCATATCGCCGTCATCAATCCTGTGCACTATATCGTTAGCGAATGTCTCTCGTGCAGCAATGGTAGCGGCGCTGAGGGGTTGCCGCGTTTGAATTTTGTATGGATAGAGGTGTAAACTCTGGCGCATGAGACGATACGTGGACGTTGGCGTCATTTGGACCGCAGCTGCAACACGGCGAACGGAAACCCGAGGCCGCTGTTGGATCGCCTGCTGCACTAGCTGCGCGTTGCCCTCTGTGGTTGCCGTACGCGGTCGCCCTACCTTTCCAGCACGTTCATCCGTCACGTTCCCAGTCCGTTGAAATTTTTCAAACAGATCCTTTATTGTATCGCTTTTCGGTCCTTTGGTTACATTAAACCTCCGTTGAAAACTTCGTCTTGTTGCAACAACACTGTGTTCTAGGCGGTGGAATTCCAACACCAGAAAAATCCTCTGTTCTAAGGAATAAACCATGTTGTCCACAGCACACTTGAACGTTGTGAACAGCACACGCTTACAGCAAAAAGACGACGTACAGAATGGCGCACCCACTGACTGCGTTGTCTTCTATATCTTTCACATCACTTGCAGCGCCATCTGTTGTTGAAAATTGTAACTACTGTAATTTCGAAAGTTTGTCCGCTTGAAAATGTACTGTTGTCCCAAGCATATTGCAACAAACGGTGTATTTCTATCGCTGCTCGTTTAGTTTTTATTGCCGTTTCAAATATACCGGTCATTTTTGACACACCCTGTATATATATATATGTATATAAAGATGGTATCTGTTCTTTTGGACATGTTCGAAAGATACCGTCTTCTTATATATAAATTATCATCATGTAAAGGAGTCCGCAGCTCGTGGTCTAGGGGCTAGCGTTGCTGCCTCTGGATCACGGGGTCCCGGGTACGGTTCCCGGTCTGGTTGTTTCGTCTTCATCATCATCATTTGTGAGAGTGACTAGATTGGACTGTGAAAAAAAATTAGACTGTGTAAAAATTGGGACTTTGTACGGGCGCCGATAACCGCGCAGTTGAGCAGCCCCCAAACCAAACATCGTCATCAGCTTCATGCAAAGGAGATTAAACATGTCTTGCGCCTGAAGATGATTTGTGACAGTCGAAACTAATCAGTCCATTAATTCCTACTTTTCCCTGGGCAGTAGTCAGGTGTTGAAGTGTGGATGCGTGCACGCAAAATGGTTAGTGTGAACTGAAAGACGTGGTCCACTCAGTGGTGGATTTACAACCACGCAGAAAACATGAGGTAGCAAATTAAGTGACGTGTCTGCTGCAAGACTGTTCAATGCGGAGAGAAAGCAACCAACACACTAATGTGTGTCCATATTAAGGCAACAGACATAAAACTATCTACCAAAAAGAATGGTTCAAATGGCTCTGAGCACTATGGGACTTAACTTCTGAGGTCATCAGTCCCCTAGAACTTAGAACTAGTTAAACCTAACTAACCTAAGGACATCACACACATCCATGCCCGAGGCAGGATTCGAACCTGTGACCGTAGCGGTCGCTCGGTTCCAGTCTGTAGCACCTAGAACCGCTCGGCCACCCCGGCCAGCAACTATCTACACTTATATCCGTTTCACCCTATATATTTTATTTCTTGTAGTAAATTTGCTATTAGATTCTAGTAACTAATTCCTCTAAAAATAAGAACACAAGCAAATTGTGTTCAATTAAACAAAAAATTGGCTTCACTCCCTTTCCATGTCGATAATTTGGGGCTACTGAATGACATCAGCCCGAAAATATGTCTGATTTCATTTTTTTTTTAATTTAACATTTACTAGTTTGTGTAGCGTCTATTTCATGAGAAATGTTATTTGCATTTGCAGGAAAGAGGGGAGACGCGCACTTGCAATCGACGTGAAGTTCTGTTATTCGGTAAGTACAACTATGCCTACGTACGAATAAGCCTACTTACCGTAATTATTTCATTCCTACAAAGGTGACAAAGTTGTCAAGAATTAGTTGCGGAGCGAATAAAACCATTCTTACAATTCCGACTGTAAGTCTCCGTGAAATCTGTATGTAACTCTAGGCATGAGTCATAATTTCCTTCGGTTGAATTGGAAAGAAAAGTCAAATTGGAAAGAAATGTCGCATATGTGGCAAGCGGCACGTATTTATTGTAACGTGCTCTGATGAACCAAAACATTACGGCCAGTAAAACTGTAGATAGTGAAGAGCAATCAGCTACAAAATGGTTTTACGTTACTTCGTTGAAATGGTCTCCAACCACGTCTTTATAGGCAGGTGTGATAAAAGTCCTGAGATAGCAATATGCACATATACAGTTGTCAGTAGTAAGCCATAAAAGAGCAGTGTGTATTCGGCACTGTCATTTGGACTCAGCAGGTTCATGCGAAAAGGTTTCCGACGTGATTATGGCAGCATCATGGGAGTTGAGACTTTGAATGCGGAATGGTAGTCGGAGATAGACACATGGATCATTTGATTATCCAAATCGTTAGGGACTTCAGTATTCCGAGATCCAAAGCGTCAAGGATGTGCCGAGAATACCAGATTTCAGGCATTACCCCTCACCAAGGACAACGCCAGTGGCCGACGGACTTCACTTAACGACCGAGAGCAGCGGCGACTGCGTAGAGTTGTCAGTGCTAACAGACAAGCAACGCTGCTTGAAATAATGACGAACGTGTCCATTAGGATAGAGCGGCGAAATTTGCCGTTAAAGGGCTATAGCAGCAGGCGGCAGACGCAAGTCCCTTTGCTAACAGCACGGCATCGACTGCAGCGCATCTCATGACCATATCAGTTGGATCACAGACGACTGGAAAATTGTGGCCTGGTCAGGTGAGTCCAGATTTTAGTTCGTAAGACGTGATGGTAGGTTCGAGAGTGGCGATGACCCTTGAAAGCCATGCACCCCTGTTGTCAACAAGGCACTGTGCAAGCTCGTGGTGACTCCACAATGGTGTGGCCCTTGTTTACAGGGCATGGCCTACGTCCTGTGGTCCAAATCAGCCGATCGTTGAGTGGAAATGGCTATGTTCGGGTACGTGAAGACCATTTGCAGCAAACGACGGTGGAAGTTTTGTGGATGACACTCCGCCATGTCATGAGGCCACAATTGTTCGTGACTGATTTGAAGAACATTCTCCACAGTTCGATGATTTGGCCACCCAGATCTCCCAACACGAATCCTATAGAACATTTATGAGACATAATCGAGAGGTCAGTTCGTCCACAAAAACTTACACCGGCAGAGCTTTCGCAACTACGGACGGCTATAGAGACAGCATGGTTCAATATTTCTGCAGGGGACTTCCAGCGACTTGTTGAGTCCGTACTACGCCGCGTTGTCGCGTTGCCCTGGACGAAAGGATGTCCGACAGGTTATTAAGGGATTAGGATTTTTTGTCGCCTCACTGTACGTCGTCCTCTCAGAAACGCTGAGAACATATTTCGCTTAGTTCGTCGGTTTCGAATCTTTGCCCCTCACAGTGCTCACTCAGATAGCTTTTCGAGTGGGACTGACAGGAAATCTTAAGTCAGATGACAGAAATAAAACCACTACAGTAAAAGTAAACAGTGCAACATAAAGTTCCCGTATATAAAAGTAAATATCGCATGAAGAAATCCACTTGCGAATAAAATGTGATTTCTGTACACATTTAGAATGTAAGCTAAACGATTAGCACACTCGTAAATGACGCTAGCTGGCATTTTTTGATCAAAACACTTCCGCTGGGAACTAATGTTTGGAGCAACTAACATGGCGGACGTCGGCTTCAAATTTGTGATGACAACTTTCCTTCTTGTTGATGGGCGACTCCATGGTGTGTTGTGCGCGCCACGACCAAATGGTGGATAGAATGGCAAGGAAAATAAGCATTGGCCGTATTTTAACGTTTTATTGTCAGCAAAATCGATTTTCGGTCACTTAGTGACCATCCTCAGTGCTGTAATACATAATTAAAATTGGTAGGCACTGGTATCAAGCTATAACCACAAGCTTAGAGCGATCACATAATTGCTCAACATTATTTCAATGAAAGTCTAACATCTGCCTTCCTCGCGATTAATTTCGTGTGGACGCTCCGCTTCAAGTAGCTCCCTACGCATACTTCTGGATATGGAAGTATCTGCTTCCAGTGATTGTTCCGCAATTTTTTAACCATATAATAAAGGTTTGGAGGAATGGACATCGCTTAACATATCGGGTCCTCCCCCGACAAATTGGTAAAATTTGGCTTTGCTTAAAGTAGTTTGTGGTAACTGTTTTGGAGATCAGGTTAAAAAATGTGTCTTAATAAATAATAAGACGCACATTTTAAGTTAAATGATATTTATTGGTTTAGATAGTAAGCTATCTGCTACTCATATTCTTCTGTTAAAATGTGTCTGAAATACATTGCAACCTATATTGCTACATAATTATTTTAAAAAATGAATGAATCTGCTGGAGCGATATATTCGCTGATTTCTGAAGTCATTTTATTCAATGCACACTCCTGGAAATTGAAATAAGAACACCGTGAATTCATTGTCCCAGGAAGGGGAAACTTTATTGACACATTCCTGGGGTCAGATACATCACATGATCACACTGACAGAACCACAGGCACATAGAGACAGGCAACAGAGCATGCACAATGTCGGCACTAGTACAGTGTATATCCACCTTTCGCAGCAATGCAGGCTGCTATTCTCCCATGGAGACGATCGTAGAGATGCTGGATGTAGTCCTGTGGAACGGCTTGCCATGCCATTTCCACCTGGCGCCTCAGTTGGACCAGCGTTCGTGCTGGACGTGCAGACCGCGTGAGACGACGCTTCATCCAGTCCCAAACATGCTCAATGGGGGACAGATCCGGAGATCTTGCTGGCCAGGGTAGTTGACTTACACCTTCTAGAGCACGTTGGGTGGCACGGGATACATGCGGACGTGCATTGTCCTGTTGGAACAGCAAGTTCCCTTGCCGGTCTAGGAATGGTAGAACGATGGGTTCGATGACGGTTTGGATGTACCGTACACTATTCAGTGTCCCCTCGACGATCACCAGTGGTGTACGGCCAGCGTTGGAGATCGCTCCCCACACCATGATGCCGGGTGTTGGCCCTGTGTGCCTCGGTCGTATGCAGTCCTGATTGTGGCGCTCACCTGCACGGCGCCAATCACGCATACGACCATCATTGGCACCAAGGCAGAAGCGACTCTCATCGCTGAAGACGACACGTCTCCATTCGTCCCTCCATTCACGCCTGTCGCGACACCACTGGAGGCGGGCTGCTCGATGTTGGGGCGTGAGCGGAAGACGGCCTAACGGTGTGCGGGACCGTAGCCCAGCTTCATGGAGACGGTTGCGAATGGTCCTCGCCGATACTCCAGGAGCAACAGTGTCCCTAATTTGCTGGGAAGTGGCGGTGCGGTCCCCTACGGCACTGCGTAGGATCCTACGGTCTTGGCGTGCATCCGTGCGTCGCTGCGGTCCGGTCCCAGGTCGACGGGCACGTGCACCTTCCGCCGACCACTGGCGACAACATCGATGTACTGTGGAGATCTCACGCCCCACGTGTTGAGCAATTCGGCGGTACGTCCACCCGGCCTCCCGCATGCCCACTATACGCCCTCGCTCAAAGTCCGTCAACTGCACATACGGTTCACGTCCACGCTGTCGCGGCATGCTACCAGTGTTAAAGACTGCGCTGGAGCTCCGTATGCCACGGCAAACTGACTGACACTGGCGGCGGCGGTGCACAAATGCTGCACAGCTAGCGCCATTCGACGGCCAACACCGCGGTTCCTGGTGTGTCCGCTGTGCCGTGCGTGTGATCATTGCTTGTACAGCCCTCTCGCAGTGTCCGGAGCAAGTATGGTGGGTCTGACACACCGGTTTCAATGTGTTCTTTTTTCCATTTCCAGGACTGTATTTCGCTTAGTTCGTCGGTTTCGAATCTTTCCCCCTCACAGTGCTCACTCAGATAGCTTTTCGAGTGGGACTGACAGGAAATCTTAAGTCAGATGACAGAAATAAAACCACTACAGTAAAAGTAAACAGTGCAACATAAAGTTCCCGTATATAAAAGTAAATATCGCATGAAGAAATCCACTTGCGAATAAAATGTGATTTCTGTACACATTTAGAATGTAAGCTAAACGATTAGCACACTCGTAAATGACGCTAGCTGGCATTTTTTGATCAAAACACTTCCGCTGGGAACTAATGTTTGGAGCAACTAACATGGCGGACGTCGGCTTCAAATTTGTGATGACAACTTTCCTTCTTGTTGATGGGCGACTCCATGGTGTGTTGTGTGCGCCACGACCAAATGGTGGATAGAATGGCAAGGAAAATAAGCATTGGCCGTATTTTAACGTTTTATTGTCAGCAAAATCGATTTTCGGTCACTTAGTGACCATCCTCAGTGCTGTAATACATAATTAAAATTGGTAGGCACTGGTATCAAGCTATAACCACAAGCTTAGAGCGATCACATAATTGCTCAACATTATTTCAATGAAAGTCTAACATCTGCCTTCCTCGCGATTAATTTCGTGTGGACGCTCCGCTTCAAGTAGCTCCCTACGCATACTTCTGGATATGGAAGTATCTGCTTCCAGTGATTGTTCCGCAATTTTTTAACCATATAATAAAGGTTTGGAGGAATGGACATCGCTTAACATATCGGGTCCTCCCCCGACAAATTGGTAAAATTTGGCTTTGCTTAAAGTAGTTTGTGGTAACTGTTTTGGAGATCAGGTTAAAAAATGTGTCTTAATAAATAATAAGACGCACATTTTAAGTTAAATGATATTTATTGGTTTAGATAGTAAGCTATCTGCTACTCATATTCTTTTGTTAAAATGTGTCTGAAATACATTGCAACCTATATTGCTACATAATTATTTTAAAAAATGAATGAATCTGCTGGAGCGATATATTCGCTGATTTCTGAAGTCATTTTATTCAATGTAATATGATGGTCTATTGGAGTGGGGTGAGGGATATAGCCCCATAGCCCCCCCTCCACCCCTTGCCCCCGCCCCAGTATGCAACAGGTATGGCCGTGACACTCAAACGGGTCCGTAAGAAACACATCACAGGAGAAGCATGTGCAGTTGGTGTATTCACGTGACATCGCTAGAGGCAGTGCAGTGAGTCAAAGTAGTGTAATGCGCATACTTCATCGTCACAAATTTCACCCGTATCATGCGTCACTGCATCAGCAATTACATGGACTTTAATAATAGAGTGAATTTCTGTCAATGGGCATTAACAGAGAACGCGTTGCAATTCCACCTGTTTACCGATGAAGCAGATTTCACAAATCACGGTGCAGTGAATTTACGAAACAAGTATTACTGATGCGTGGACAATGCTCGCTGGCTTCGACAGGTAGAGCGACAGTGACTGTGGAATGTGAATGTATGACGCGGAGTAATTGGCGACCGTCTCATTGGTCCTCACTTCATTGAAGGCGCCCAAACAGCTGCAAAATACAGCGAATTTCTACAGAATGATCTGCCAACATTGCTACAAAATTGTGACAAAATAAAACACCTACAGCCATCCTTATGATTTTATTTTATTTTGTTGCAACCAGTTACAACGCTTCAATGCGTCGGCTGTTGTTGATGCGGTAGGGGCCTACGGGTTGATATGATCCCTACCAGCATTACTGGATACGCAGATAATGTGTCAGCACCCCAACCATCAACTGCCAACCGTGGTTTTCGTCGCCACAAATGTGCAAACGAACTCCTACTTCTTCATGACAACGCAAGGTCTCACACAAGTCTACACACCCAAGAGCAACTCACAAAACTTCATTGCACTGTCCTTCCTCACGCACCCTATAGCTCGAATCTCGCACTTTCTGTCTTCCATCTGTTTGGCCCAATCAAGGATGCACTGCGCAGAAAGCGTACTTATTGAAAGTTCGTCATTTTTTCTGTTTTCCGTCGTTCCTTAGTTCCTTCAAAATTCGTGGAGTTATGTTCCGTCTATGCAGCTAGTTGAAGGCAGTTTATTTACTGCCATACCTGTTTCGCTTCTTTTATTTCTGAAGCATCTTCAGTGGCCTGTAATACATTTTTCATCCTGTACATATAATAAATGTACTATGTGGTAGTTACAGTATGTTACTATGTTATATTTTGTCATGTTTGTCTCTTGTTTGCCGGCCGAAGTGGCCGTGCGGTTCTAGGCGCTGCAGTCTGGAACCGCAAGACCGCTACGGTCGCAGGTTCGAATCCTGCCTCGGGCATGGATGTGTGTGCTGTCCTTAGGTTAGTTAGGTTTAACTAGTTCTAAGTTCTAGGGGACTAATGACCTCAGAAGTTGAGTCCCATAGTGCTCAGAGCCATTTGAAGCATTTTTTGTCTCTTGTTTTTAAGGTTATAATGAATTCTTCTAGCACAAATTTCGTGATGTGAAATTAGCGTTCGGTGTTACTTACGGCCGGCCGGTGTGGCCGTGCGGTTCTAGGCGCTTCAGTCTGGAACCGCGTGACCGCTACTGTCGCCGGTTCGAATCCTGCCTCGAGCATGGATGTGTGTGATGTCCTCAGGTTAGTTAGGTTTAGGGAGTTCTAAGTTGTAGGGGACTGATGACCTCACATGTTAAGTCCCATAGTGCTCAGAGCCATTTGAACCATTTAGAAACCAGCGTTGTTAGCCCATTTCTGTGGTCCTGCAGATATGTTCATTAGTCTCCATGCTCCAGTTGCATGGTTTTTGGCGTTATTTTGGCCTCGTTTGACCTGACACATCACATACATCATTTGCACGTTAGAGAGTGTAACCAGAACAAATAATTAATTAAACGCCCTCTGCCCCCCCCCTTCTCTCTTCTCACTCTCTCTCTGTCTCTGTCTCTCTCTCTTTCTCTCTCTTACACACACACACACACACACACACACACACACACACACACACACACACACACACGCACACAAATAAAGAATATCCGTTAAAAAATCACACTCTCCCAAAGAACGACGGATTGACACACAACAAAATACACACGCGCGCGCGCACACACACATACACAGACACAAACACACACACAAAACAAATGAAACTTTCGAACCGCACACAAGGCACAAACAAAAGGCGAGAGAGAAACACTCAGAGAGTTGGCAACAATACACGCCGAAAACACACACATGCTGAACACAAAATATCAAGTGCAAGTGATGGACGCGATGTGTTGAGTCAAACGGGGGTGAAAGGACGCCGAAAACTGATCAACTGGAGCATGGAGACTAATGAACACATCTTCAGAAACACACAAATGTACTAACAACGCTGCAAATCGTGTCACCGAACGAAAATTTCACACCACGAAATTTGTGCCACATAACTTGATTCCAAACTAAGAAACACGAGAAAAGCACGACAGAATGTAGTATAGTAACATAATGTATCTACCACATAATACGTTAATTATACGTGTAAAAAGAAACATGTATTACAGGCCACTGAAGATGCTCCACAAATAAAAGAAGCGAAACGAGTATGGCAATAAGCAAACTGGCTTCAATTAGTTACGTAGACAG